>NW_025780479.1:0-51511 GCF_021130785.1 Homalodisca vitripennis | reverse complement strand
TTTAATGTCAGAAGTTGTAATCCTCTGTATTTTACAACGTTCATAAAAAAATGTATTATATTTTTCAAAAAATATCTTAACACGTTGGACTGCTGACGGCAAATACATGTAAATTGCCCCAGAACCTAAAGTCTAATATTTATTAATACACTTACTATTTGCTATCAGAGGCTGATTATGGGCAGATAATAACGTCTGTGATCCAAAATGGCGGATTACATGACGTCACAGATTGACCCGCGGATCCGCGGGGTCAGCACGCGGAAAGAGTTTTGTCGCACAGAGCGCGGCTAAAAAGTCTAATAACGCGAGTGGCTACCGTAAAAAACAAATCCAATTTTAAACTATTTCATTATATAGTGCAAAACAAAAACAAATAAAACTATATACAATATTTACAAGGTTCTTGAGGGCATGGCTTTTACTGCTGGCCTCTGTGATGTATGTCAAAACAATTGACAGCACAAAGTCCTGGTTTACCTGGACAAACAGAACATGTATATGTTGTCATCTTCCTTTTCTTTTCATTCTTGTAGCATACCCTACAATCTTTACGTTTTCTGTCACCCTTTTTATCCCGTTCTTCATTTTGTACAAGTTTGTGGGTTGGGTTTCTTGGCGGAGTAATGAGAGGAGGAATGGGTCGTCCATCAACATAAAAAAACCAGTCAATCGGTGAACCATTACCTGGTACATCTACTAGCAATCTATTTGTTTCCGGTGAAAGGGATCTGCCTTAGTCCATTTGTATTATTAACCCATGAAGGGTTTATTACAATATCATTCACTATCACTACCCGAACTGTCAACAGCAGTGTTTCCACTGGATTCACTATCCACATCTGATGCTTCATCGTCAGTAGCACTATTTTCTGTAGCACGGTTGGCAGACATGGTGAAATGCGATATAAAACTTGTATAATACAATATTACAATGTCACTACACATAAATAAACAACTCACTAAGAACGCATCACTTGCACATGCTAAAAAACGCGGGAAACAGAAACAGAAACGAAGTACAAGTCAAGTCAAGGTCAACTCGGGAACCAACACGCCACGCTCAACGAGTACGAAACCGTCCCGGCCGAGAGCTGGGCTCACACTGAGCAAATAGTCGAGACTATGGCAACGCCCCGCGGATCCGCGCGGGGCCACCGCACTGAACGTGGTTAACCAACTGAAATAAAAAAAAATTGTATTATGTTGGCTTCAATTTCACTTCATGTGACGATTTTTAGACCAGCAATGTTGAGTGACTTTATCCCAAGGTCTGGCAACTAAATTACCTCTATTGGCAGCCACTTTTCCAGGTTTTGCAAGCGTATATTATAAAAAAAACCTAAGAGATACTAAAAGTTATTTGATTATGCATTGTCATATATAATTTTGTTCATAAAAGTCAGTATTTTTTACTATACATACTTTTATGAGTAATTTTTAGAGTTATTTGTTTATTTTTTCATTTGAAACCTTTTTGTTTTAAGGGGGTGGGACCATAACTACAGAAGTGCGCTAAATCGAAAATTCCAAATTATAAAATTATTTATACATTTCTCTAGTTTCAGAAAATATATAGTTTGATGGACTTATTACATACAATTTTATTTTTATATTGATAAAACCTGCAACAGAGCATTTTTTATAAAAAATTGACTTTACCCCTGGTAACATACTATATTACAGCAATAATAATTTTTCTTTATATGAAAGAGAATTATATCACATCAAGAGTTAGCAAAACCTAACCAGATTTAACCACCGCTTTCATGGTCTATTGGTTCACTTTCTAACAACTATCACTAGATTGATCTAAATAGGTCCTATCCGTTTCAAATGCATATAATGTTGGTAAAGTTCAACATATAAAATAAATAAAACTTGCTAAAATACAAACTTGACACTCCTAGGCCTACATAGATTACGAAACTTCGTTACTTTGAAACAAAAAAACTATATCACTCCCGTGAAAGAGAAAATACTTTTTTAAAACATGTTAATACCACTTGACTAAATAATAACTTCATATAATATTACATACCATAACAACAAACGTAAACAAACAAACAAACCAATACGTAAACAACAGCAAAGAAATTACAAGAATGAAAATAAAATACAATATTCTTCTTGTATCAAAGATCGAAAAGTACCGAACTTCATACTAATGGATACATTGATTTATTTGCCATTGAATTACTTTCGTCAAAAAGCATTATAATTACTTTTATAAAGTGGCTTTTTCGTGGCAATGTTTGACCGTTGCTACTGCTATCCCTGTCCCCCAACACATTAAGAAAAAAAAGAACCTATTAAGTTGCCTGTTATCTATTATGAACCTATAAAGTTGTGAATTATTTGGAGGAACACTACACAAATATCGAAGGATTGCTTGGCACCAAGAGATATAACCTGTCATAAATGCTTGGCATTGACCGCACCGGCTTCTTAATAAGTACTTGGCACCAAGAGATATAACCTGTCATAAATGCTTGGCATTGACCGCACCGGCCTCTTAATAAGTACTTGGCACCAAGAGATATAACCTGTCATAAATGCTTGGCATTGACCGCACCGGCCTCTTAATAAGTACTTGGCACTGAGGGGATATAACCTGTCATAAATGTTTGGCACTGACCCAGGGTTTAAGCTGAAGTAAATGTTTTGTAGCGAACATGCTACAAGCTCTTCATACTTTTTAAAACAAATATTTTGTCTTGTAGCACTTATTAACAGCATTGGTGTTCAGCGGAGATTCCAATAATATTTATTAAAAACCAATCTGAAGTTCTATAATACTTTAGCCTTTGAACAATTAATATTTACATTAATGAATATAATGTAGCTAAAATATTTAGAACCTCAATAATGAAAAGATTTTCGTGAAGATGTTTAGTTAACCCGGGAGCACTTGCGCTATTAGATTGAATCTAACATATTTTTTGTGTTATATAACATTTTTTTTATTTGTTATCTTACAACACTGAACCCTTAATTTATGCTTCTATGGGTATGTCTGCTGCGTATTGCATCATGTTTAGGTAGTAGAAGTCGCTGGGTGGGGCGTCATGGTGGGGGGGTGGACGCTCCTCGTGGGTTATTAGTTTCATTATAACAATGCGAGTGATCGCGTAACTGCCAGTTTAAATCCATCAGTTTAGTGATTTTTCAGTTTGCTTTTGAATTATATTTCGTAGATTGCTCTTTTATGACATTACAATTATTGCAATGAATGAAGACCATGAAAAAGCCGTTCTTAGTTGGTTGGAGGGTGTTAGATTCGATCTAACAACGCGAGTTCTTGCGTAATTTCTTGTAGCGCGGGTTCTCACGGGTTAAAAACAGTTTGGTTAGAAAATACAATTTTTAATTTATTATAAAAAAAATATGTCTTCTCTCAATATAAAATACCAAATTTAAAAAATGTATAGTATGGTGATGATATAATCTTTTTATAAAACAAGTTTCTTTTGACCCTCCAAGCCCAAGCATCCATCATCAATATTTTTGACGACTCACTAAACGTCATCATTAAAAATTTGATGATAAATATGTGTCTTTAAACTCATTTTGCCGACGCTAATACCGATCAAATCACATTTTAACCTATACCGTTCGAAAGCCTATGCATTTTTCTTTGTGTTTAGTGGTCTTTTAATAGTACTCTGTACCAAACATTAGTCTACATCATTTTCATCAGCTTTTGTTTCCAGAGAAGTGTGTTTGAATTGTTTATTGTTGCTTAGTTACAAACATGTGAATTTCGCTGTTTAGCTGTTCGCACGTTTCTATTGGTTTTTTACGTAGTTAGTAATTGTTAGAAATTATATTATTCCATGTAAATAGTGTTTGTTTTTCATAAGAGATAATTACTATTTTGACTTTCCTCTAAATACATAAATATATATTATAAATTGCTAAATAAACACAACAATATATCTTTCTGCGTCCATGGCAAAATTTGATACAAGTAGGCTAGTAAGTTTTGTATTGCTACTATATTTAGTATAATATAAAAAGTAACATTGATACAATAAGAACATTATTATACAATTCTGTCTTCAGGACGAAATTTCCTAAAATTTGGCTATTCTGAATTTTGAATCTGTGTAATATTTTAAATACATATGCATACTTTATTGCAAATGTTGTTTTAATTTTTGTTTGACTTTTTTAATTTCTAAACTAAGAAATACTGTTTTTTCTAATTTAGTAGTTACACAGTTCTTTGCAAACCAATTGGTGTGCAACACTTTATACTTACGTTACTATTCAGATTTATTATTAATTTTATAAGGATAGTCTGCAAAATGTCACAAAACGGGTATGTATTTTACAACACATGATAAAATACATATCATATGTTAACTCTTGAAGGGTTAACATAAGTTTATCTTGGCACTGAGGATATGACCTGTCATAAATGCTTGGCACTGACCGCACCAGCCTCTCAATAAGTATTTGGCACTGTGGGATATGACCTGTCATAAATGCTTGGCACTGACCGCACCAGCCTCTCAATAAGTATTTGGCACTGTGGGATATGATCTGTCATAAATGCTTGGCACTGACCACACCAGACTCATAATCGCTTGGCACTGACCACACCAGCCTCACAATAAACGCTTGACACTGTGGGATATGACCTGTCATAAATGCTTGGCACTGACTACACTAGCCTCTCAAAAAGCACTTGACACTGAGGGGTTAACTTAACACATAATCACTAAAACTCACACCTTGACAAATATCTCCCAAAAAATTGTACTAAATAATATGAACTGAAAGTCAAACATACATATACTAATACCTACCACATCATGGGGTATCTTGAACTGGCAGAGCGTCAGACAACCGTTCCGCATCATTGTGTCATCATCTCTATGAGCATTCATACCATTCAAGAGAGTAGTGATTGTGGTCCTTTTGATCTTGGCAGGGAAAGGCGGTATGTCTTTGTTTTTCACAATGTAAAAGAGAGTTTGCACTGCAAACAAAAGTTAGCATTGTTAATTTTCATGACAGTACTTACCCCTTACACTGACCAATGACACTCCACTAGTAGAAATTCTCAGAAAATCATGTTTCAAAACAACCACAAGGTCTAAGCAAGCAAGAAGGAACAATGAAGAAATAAGGAGTTAAAATAAAGGTCATACCATTATAATGCACCTTTTGTTATACAAACAATTTTTATTCACTCTAAGCTACACAGTGCAGTTTTTAATTCTTAAAACTAAATATAATACAACATGAATATTTCACTAAAACAAGTACAACACTGATAATGAAATCAAACTGCATTTTACAAATTTATAATTTTGAAATAAAGTTTTAAGTGCATTATGAAACAACGATTTAGTACTAATTTATCACCCACAATCATGGTTACAGTTACGTAAAATAACTATATTTTTAAAAAATATAAAATTTGTTATGTTATGTCAAACAAATAATAATTGACATTATGGTCTGTTGTTTACACCAGCGCAGGTATTTAAAATCTTATCATACAACAATATTATAGTCATTTGAAGGCAAGTGAAGCCGATTTGGAGCTATCTGGAAAAGTAAATCTGATCAACCAGTGATCTGCGGAGAATTCCGACTGGGTGACAGAATGTATAGTAGCCTATAGTGTGGCTGTCCGATTATGGAGGACAGCGCATCACATTGAATATCTGAGTGCAGTAAAAGACTGTGGTCTTGAGCGTGGCCTTCCGAGCACTACGGATTAATAAGCAAATCTGTTAAGGATTAATAACAAATATCTTCAGTACTTGAACAACAATAGAAATTAAGTTCTGGCCATTCTGGTAGTTTATGGCAAGTTGCTAATAATTCCAATCATTATCTGAGCTAGCAACACAAGCCCAAAACAACTATCACACTGTCAATGTAATGAAGTATTAAATATTTATACAGAGGGCGATTCACGAAGATATGCAGAAACTGTGGAAGCTCATTCTACATGTAAAAATAATGAAAAAGTTGTGTCCAGAAATGCTATGTTAGCGATTAACGGTTAGTGAAAGATTTTGCATGGATTTCAGCTCACCGTGTAAAACGAGGTCTTCTTAAAATTCTGGTAAGGTAGGTTAAGGGGCGAATTCCATCATTTTTAATGGTTTTTATCCTGATAAATTGAATAAAACAAGTCCCAGAAACTGTAAGCTAAGTAGATTTTGAAAAACCAGTAACGAATTCTAAAAATGGAGTAAAAATCTCATTTTTTCATTTTTCGTAAATATAGTACACGGAAATCGAATAGATCTTTGATTAAATGAATTTTTATCCAACTGTTATCCATCATTATTTTTTACATGTAGAATGGGCTCCCACAGTTTCTGCATATCTTTGTGAATCACCCTGTATAATAATCCTAGGCAGCAGGACAAGGCCTACCTAGTACATTGAGTAAACAAGGACAATGTTACTGTCATTAAATTATTTTATTAGAAGTTTAAAATACTGAGATTCAGGCTGTTTGGACATTAATGTCTAGCTTCCCAGATTCCTGGCGATGTAGAGTCTTGGCGTTTAGTGCCTAGCTTCATATGCTAATTCATGTTAAATGAGTTCTCTTCCAACCAGAGAAATAATTACACAGCCAAGACTTTTCCCCTTTCTGTCCAAATACAATAGTATATTCTTGTTTCAGATTTTTAAGTGACTTAGTTATATACAATATTAGTTGGTTACATTACCTCCCAGATATTTGGATGTGTTTTCTCTGAGATATGTCTGTCCATTGCATTTAGTACCACATTCAAAGCTTTGGAAATCTGTGCACAATGGTCGTATCTGAACAAGTGATACAGATCATTCAAAACTCGCTGTAAAAACTTCTGATCGATCTATATAAGCTGTTGCTGCATTGAGGATCTGTTTTTCATTAGCATCTCCAGAAATCTGAAAACACGTAAGCATGCATTATCAACCATGATAGATAGATAATGATCTGAAAAATGCTAAATTTCAATTTTTCATATAAATATCTTCATAAAATTAAAAAATAACAATTATGTTACTGCTGTAACCCATTTTCTCTGTATAAATTTTTTTTAATTACAGGCTTTGTAACGACAAGATATTGTGTTGGTAAAAAAAAAAAATGCTTTCCCCACTTGGAAAGGAAACACTTCACGATTAATCCTAATCATATTTTAAATAAATAAAAATACAGAACATTTCTGTGTGAGAAATTGTACCCTAGATCACAGGTGTCCAAACTATAGTGTGTAGGTCAAATAGGGCCCGTGGTCTCTCTGCAGAAATGAATTTTCATCAATAGTGAAGCGAAGTGCTGAGAATGGGAGTCTGCACCAGCTAGGTTGACAACTATTAATAAGAGTTTATATTTTTAATTAAAATGTATTTTACTTAACCCTTTGCAATCAGGAGGCCACTAATGTGGCCAAAACTTATATCACGCTCAATTCAAATTTAGTCTCAGATGATCGTTCCCTCCGCTGACATGCCACACATAGCGGCTGGTTGTGTTCTGTCACCACTCAGTGCACGTGTCACCATGTATGTCACTGTTACTCAGATTTAAATTAAATTCTCAAATAATTTACAACGTTTATTACTTTTAAGGTTGAAACTTTATCAATTGGTTAAGGAATTAAGTTGTATTCCCAATAAAAGAACTAAAAACAGGGTAACTGGTTTAATGATGATGTAAAAAAATCTTAGATCTCTGTTTATTTATTTATTCATCAACGGTATCCACCATTTTTACAATAATAATTAATAATATTTGAATAACACAATACAATATAGGCCTACTAATACTATATGAATACACAATAATAGCATTAATATGTGGACAACAACTAAGACAAAAAGAGGCAGGAGCTGGTGAGCAAAACAGCAAGTGTAACAAGACTAGTGCCCAGACAAGAAAAGAGAACAACAATCAAAAATAAAACTTGAACGATTATAACAGTAAAATTTTTAAAGCAATAACAAGAGATAAACTTGAAACAAACTATAACAATATAATAAAAATTTTAAAAAATAACAAAATTAAATTTCCTAAAGAAATAACAAAAGATAAACCTAGAACAAACTCCAACAACCAAGACAATAACAAACAAACAATGAGTTAGGCATACAGAAAGTAACAAAAGTGTGTAAAAATTTTACCCTAAACAGAAATTGCCATACCTATGATACCGCCACAAAAAAGCCCAACTAGGGTTTCTTATAAATAATTTGAAACAGTTCATTTCTAAATCCAGTTGGCCTCATGAAGAAGTCAATCAGTGGAGCCACGTCACTGCCACAGCGGAGAAGTCTTGGGACCGATGAGTTATATGCATAGTATGAGGGCATGGATCTTCTCTGGAAGATTGTCCTCGACCTAGTACCTCTTGGGATGGAGATGTCGATGTAGCTTAAGATGACCGGGCAATCCAGCACACCACTCACGATCTTGTTCAAAAACACAAGGTCGAGGAACTTCCTTCGGAGAGAGAGGGACTGCAAGCCAAACATGTCCTCCACTTCAGCCACTGGAGTGCCCAGAAAGGTATATCCAAGTCGTATTCCGAGGAGACGCACAAAACGTACCTGAACCCTGTTCAGCATCTCATTGTGGCCAATTTGATAGGGTGACCAAATTACAGAACCGTATTCCAAAACAGGGCGTACTAGGGTCTTGTATAGATTGACCATGGTGATTGGGGATCTAAAGTCTCTAGTAGATCTTACAATGAAACCGATGAGAGCATTGGCTCTAGAAGTGACGTTCAAAATATGGTCATTGTAACTTGGTTGCTTATGGTCTGTTAATGGTTGCTTATGACAAGTACAAAGTTTCTATGTTTATATGTGTTAAAGATTGTTATGCCCAGACTTAAAAGTAAAGTAAATATGTCTTATTTTACCAGGCAAAGTTAGGGCTAAGAAGCCCTCTCTAACACTTAACCTGGGGACCAACGGCTTAAAGGTGACTTCCGAACCACCACCAATGGCCGGGCAGGCGGGCTGCTTGCAAGGACAGGATAGCTCTGCGGTCACCCATCCAAGCAGCAGCCACGCTCGACGTTGCTTGATCTGGTTGTAAGGTCCCAAATTTTGAAGTGTTTTTTTTGGTCAGAACAGTGAAATACTATATTGTTTTACATTAAATTGTATCAAGTGGAAGCGAGAAGATAGTTTTAATGTCCTGGCTGTAGTAAAACTCGCACGGCGCGCTACCGTCGCGGACGAGATTGCCGTAGAATCCGCGGGGGGCGCTGTTAAAGATTGTAGCTGCCGCCACCTAGAGCGCGGTAGTCGACTGATAAAAGGGACTGGCGAGGGCCGGCGAGAGGGGTTCGATACGGAGAAGCGTGATTATCGAGGTGAAGGACAGTACAGCGAGCAGAGGACATTTTCAGACAACTTCAATTTCATTTGACAGGTAACTATTATTCCGAGTTCGATTAGTTATTTCATTATTCATGGTGCAATAGTTGTAGTAAATTTCTGTTTGTTTTGCTTAGCTTGGCTTGCAATATTTAACGTAAATTTTCTTTGCACGTTTTTTCACTCTGCATGTGCAAGAATTTTCATGCATATTTTCATTGAATTTGTACGCATATAGAATTAAATATATTGTAGTAATATTTAGTTATCTTCACCATTAGTAAACATTTCGTAACGATTAAACGCGATTAAATTAAATTGTTTTCGATTAAATAAAACTTTCGTTTATTATTAGGCTCTCGGACTGCTGTGAAAATCGGTCCTGTCTCTAAAATAAATCTAGGTTTCCCTAAATTTCCGATCTGCTGTCACAAGCGGGTCATAACGATTAAACGCGATTAAATTAAATTGTTTTTCGATTAAATAAAGTTTTCGTTTATTATTAGGCTCTCGGACTGCTGTGAAAATCGGTCCTGTCTAAAATAAATTTAGGTTTCCCTAAATTTCCGATCTGCTGTCACAAGCGGGTCATAACGATTAAACGCGATTAAATTAAATTGTTTTTCGATTAAATAAAGTTTTCGTTTATTATAAGGCTCTCGGACTGCTGTGAAAATCGGTCCTGTCTATAATTAATTTAGGTTTCCCTAAATTTCCGATCTGCTGTCACAAGCGGGTCATAACGATTAAACGCGATTAAATTAAATTGTTTTCGATTAAATAAAACTTTCGTTTATTATTAGGCTCTCGGACTGCTGTGAAAATCGGTCCTGTCTAAAATAAATCTAGGTTTCCCTAAATTTCCGATCTGCTGTCACAAGCGGGTCATAACGATTAAACGCGATTAAATTAAATTGTTTTTCGATTAAATAAAGTTTTCGTTTATTATTAGGCTCTCGGACTGCTGTGAAAATCGGTCCTGTCTAAAATAAATTTAGGTTTCCCTAAATTCCCGATCTGCTGTCACAAGCGGGTCATAACGATTAAACGCGATTAAATTAAATTGTTTTTCGATTAAATAAAGTTTTCGTTTATTATAAGGCTCTCGGACTGCTGTGAAAATCGGTCTTGTCTATAATTAATTTAGGTTTCCCTAAATTTCCGATCTGCTGTCACAAGCGGGTCATAACGATTAAACGCGATTAAATTAAATTGTTTTTCGATTAAATAAAACTTTCGTTTATTATTAGGCTCTCGGACTGCTGTGAAAATCGGTCCTGTCTAAAATAAATCTAGGTTTCCCTAAATTTCCGATCTGCTGTCACAAGCGGGTCATAACGATTAAACGCGATTAAATTAAATTGTTTTTCGATTAAATAAAACTTTCGTTTATTATTAGGCTCTCGGACTGCTGTGAAAATCGGTCCTGTCTAAAATTAATTTAGGTTTCCCTAAATTTTCCGATCTGCTGTCACAAGCGGGTCATAACGATTAAACGCGATTAAATTAAATTGTTTTCGATTAAATAAAACTTTCGTTTATTATTAGGCTCTCGGACTGCTGTGAAAATCGGTCCTGTCTAAAATAAATTTAGGTTTCCCTAAATTTCCGATCTGCTGTCACAAGCGGGTCATAACGATTAAACGCGATTAAATTAAATTGTTTTCGATTAAATAAAACTTTCGTTTATTATTAGGCTCTCGGACTGCTGTGAAAATCGGTCCTGTCTAAAATAAATTTAGGTTTCCCTAAATTTCCGATCTGCTGTCACAAGCGGGTCATAACGATTAAACGCGATTAAATTAAATCGTTTTTCGATTAAATAAAACTTTCGTTTATTATTAGGCTCTCGGACTGCTGTGAAAATCGGTCCTGTCTAAAATAAATTTAGGTTTCCCTAAATTTCCGATCTGCTGTCACAAGCGGGTCATAACGATTAAACGCGATTAAATTAAATTGTTTTCGATTAAATAAAAACTTTCGTTTATTATTAGGCTCTCGGACTGCTGTGAAAATCGGTCCTGTCTAAAATAAATTTAGGTTTCCCTAAATTTCCGATCTGCTGTCACAAGCGGGTCATAACGATTAAACGCGATTAAATTAAATTGTTTTTCGATTAAATAAAACTTTCGTTTATTATTAGGCTCTCGGACTGCTGTGAAAATCGGTCCTGTCTAAAATAAATCTAGGTTTCCCTAAATTTCCGATCTGCTGTCACAAGCGGGTCATAACGATTAAACGCGATTAAATTAAATTGTTTTTTTCGATTAAATAAAACTTTCGTTTATTGTCAGGCTCTCGGACTGCTGTGAAAATCGGTCCCGTCTAAAATAAATCTAGGTTTCCCTAAATTTACGATCTGCTGTCACAAGCGGGTCATAACGATTAAACGCAATTAAATTAAATTGTTTTTCGATTAAATAAAATGTTCGTTTATTATTAGGCTCTCGGACTGCTGTGAAAATCGGTCCTGTCTAAAATAAATTTAGGTTTCCCTAAATTTCCGATCTGCTGCCATAAGCGTTTCATAACGGTTAAACGCGATTAAATTAAACTGTTTTTCGATTAAATAAAATTTTCGTTTATTATTAGGCTCTCGGACTGCTGTGAAAATCGGTCTTGTCTGAAATAAATTTAGGTTTCCCTAAATTTACGATCTGCTGTCATAAGCGGGATATACGAGCGGTCGCTATTAAGATAAATATATAGACATAGCCTTAAATGATTGCACATCTTATTACGATCATTTTATTTAGCGATTTATAACCCGATTGTACTGAATTCTCGTGGGGTAAGCTTAGGTTGTCCCGCAGTGACGGAATACCAATTGAGCGTGGGTTGGTTACTTGTATACCATGTTTCTGTTTCCGTATACGTAATTTTAAAATCAAATCGGTTCTTTGCCCCTTAAAGTGTTGGCGATGATGAGCTTGTGGCTCTAACCACTTTAACAGATCTTTTGAGATCTACTTGCTTTCTGAGTCAACACTTTATATCCGAAATACACAACTCTCCAGACCCCTGGGAAATACCCAGCTAACTGCAACTATCCGCGTAGGCTACAAAACGGTTGAAGTTTTGCACCCTACTAAAAACTAACGTTACAAAATGGCGCCCGAACAGGGACGGGTATAGTGATTATACGAGTGTAATATTCTTCGAACGTAAAAGATAAACTTTTAGTAAGAGGTTTAGCGAGATAGTGTTTATAAAATGCTTCGACCAACGGGGTTTTGGCGACTGTGCGAATACTTTTTCGCTCAAATGCACGTTCTACCAAAGGGTGGAAACACGAATAGGCCCGAAAAGTCAACAACAGACTCAGAACACCAAAAACAAATACCTACGATTGTGACTACTAGTTCCTCTGAAAATACTAGCGAATCACAAATTAAAGGTATCGAAAAAAAACGAGATTTGGGTTTGCCACTGGTGACTTCGAAGGACCAAACAACAAAGGCGTTTTCCACGACTAGTTATTCCCCTTCTGAGTTAGATCCAGTCGTGGGGTGGATATACAGACTCACGAAAGCCCAGTTAATAACTGAAATGCTAAAACACGACTTGGACACCGAGGGTAGGACGACAAATTATCTAAGAAAATCTTTCGTACAGTTTCTTCGCTCACAGCCGGACAGACGAGATGAGGCTGTAGGCGGAAGAGAATCCTTTGGCAACGACCCAGTTGGGCCGAATACCAGTGAAGCAGAGACTGATAAAAGAAGCCGAGAGTTAAACCTGAGGGAGATACTCGAGGTTCCACCCGATACTAGTGACGACGAAGTAAAGAGGCTTTTAGTTTCACTGAAGACGCGGAGTAAGGCCAAGTCCAACTGGGATACTGGACACGACTATGTGAGTTATGCACCTTACGATGGCGCAACAAGATCTGTGTATACCGATGCTTTTAAACTTCCAGCTCTGGCGACAAGTCAATACATTGCACCTGGGATTTCTCACGATTCTCTTAGGCGGCATGTAACGCACTATTCTAACGAAAATCAAAGATTGAGAGATGAGCACCTTTCCCGACAGCCGCATGTCAATTCCGCTGAGATATGCAACACAATTAGAAAGTGGAATTTACATTTCGACGGAGAGCGAAATCCAGTGTCTTTTCTTGAAAGACTTGATGAGCTGATGGAGGCTTATAATGTATCCGGGGGCGATCTGATAAAAGCACTCCCTGAATTGCTAAAGGGTACCGCTTTACTGTGGTATCGAAATAATAGAGAGTTTTGGGACAGTTTTGAAGATTTTCGTCAAGATTTCGAGCTAAACTTCCTTCCGGTAGGCTATAAGACGAACATGGACGATGAAATAAAACGTAGAACACAAGGTGACAGTGAACCCATCAGGACGTTTGTAGTGGCCTTGAATACGTTGATGCGACGAAGAGGCGGTATGACGCCCGTAGATAAGCTTGATAGGTTATATGCAAATATGCACCCGAAGTACAAGCTGAGTTTAAAGAGGCAAGACATACGAACGACTAGTGAACTCATTTCTTCGGCAGAACACTACGAGATGTATATCCGAGAAACTCACTTATATCGGGCACCGCCAGGTCCAGCTCAGTCCCTGGTGCCTGAAACCGCATATAGCCCCAAAAATAAGAATTTAAAAACGTTTGGTGTTTCAAATGTCACCAATAAGGCAGCGGCTGATACACTCAGATCACACAATGAACATCCTAATCGAGATCAACGGGAACATCCTCGGAAGTCAATAAATAACGAAGAAAATAAAGTGTTTGAGAGGACGAATAAATTATCTGGTAGGCCGGAAATGGATACTAGGGAAGGACAAAAAGTTGTAAGAAGAGAAAGTATAGCCTCTCAGAGAAACACAACTATCCCGAAGAATACTTCTAGTTTTGTATGTTGGAACTGTGAGAAACCCGGTCACATTTTTAGGAATTGTCGCTTCCCGAAAACCCTAAAATGTTACTTTTGCAAGACCCCTGGTTTTAAAACTACGGATTGCAAATGCAACTTGGGAAACGGAGTGAGGGCTCAGGCGAAAGGAGGTCACCTGGAGCCCCGCAAACGAATTTAAGAACCTCCGCTGAATGGCAGCAGTGGGTAAAATATATAGCCGAATTCACCAAAACCTGTCCAGCCGAAGTTCGGAATAAAGACATAAGACCGTACGTACCCGTATTGTTCTGTGGGATGTTAGTATGGGCCCTGGTCGACACGGGGGCAATGATCTCCCTTGTAAACGATACAACGTATGATATGCTAATGAGTAAAGGAGCGCGGATTACGACTGAAAAACTTCAGATTCAAATGGCCGATGGGACAAAAACCGAAGCGAGGAGAGGGATCGAATTTGAAGGAAGTATCGAAAACATACAACACGCGTTTAAGTTGATTAACGTCTCAGGTCTTACTTCTCCGATTATTTTAGGCATGGACGTAATAGCGCCATTAAAACTAATTGACTTTAAAAAGAAAACTATTTCCAGAGAAGAGTACGGCGTAAATAACTGTGAGGGGACAGCTATAAATGCTATCGTCACGCTAAGCGAGGAGGAAGAAGAGGAGCTTAGAGAGTTTTTGGAAAACGAAATTAGCGGAGTTTAAGGATTCCCCTGGTCTTACCCACATAGTAGAACATGTGATTAAATTAAAGAACGACGAACCGATTAAACAGAGATTTTACCCACGTAACCCCGCAATGCAGAAAGTGATCAACGATGAAGTTGATTCAATGTTGGCGGACGGGATAATCGAGAAATCGAATAGTCCCTGGAGTTCTCCAGTTGTATTAGTCAAGAAACCTTCCGGAAAATTTAGGTTTTGTGTGGACTTCCGAAAGGTAAATGCAAAAACCGAGAAAGATGCTTATCCCCTACCTCAAATCAACTCTATCCTAGAAAAACTCAAGGAAGCCAAATTTATTTCCACGCTCGACTTAAAATCAGGGTATTGGCAGGTGGGTTTATCGAAGGAAAGTCGCGCCATAACCGCTTTTACAGTACCAGGAAAAGGACTCTACCAATTTACGAGGATGCCGTTTGGTTTACACTCAGCGGGAGCAACGTTTCAACGACTTCTCGATACCATAATAGGCCCGGAATTGGAACCCAAAGCTTTCGCCTATCTAGATGACTTGATTATTATTTCATCGAATTTCAAGGAACATTTAGAATCTCTGAGAGAAGTATTTCAACGTCTTCGACGAGCTGGCCTAAAGCTTAACCCGGAGAAGTGCAAGTTTTGCCAGACACGCTTAAAATATTTGGGACACGTTATAAACGATCAAGGAATATCCACAGATCCAGATAAGGTGTCCGCTATCTTAGACTTTCCAACGCCGAGGAATATAAGAAACCTCCGAAGCTTCTTGGGTCTTGCGAGTTGGTATCGCCGATTCATATCAGGTTTCGCGACTCTGACGGCGCCACTTACTAAACTGCTGAGAAAAGCGGTTAAGTGGGATTGGACAGCGACTCATGAAGAGGCTTTCGTCGAACTGAAACGCCGCCTAACAAACACCCCTATTCTAGCATGCCCAGACTTCAGCGAACAATTTGTCCTACAGGTAGATGCGTCTCAAATAGGGTTAGGCGCCACCTTGAGCCAGAAGCGAAAGGGTAAAGAGGTGGTTATAGCGTATGCCAGTAGACTGTTAACGGACGGGGAAAAGAAGTTTACGGTCACTGAACAAGAGTGTTTAGCTTTGGTATGGGCGGTAAAAAAATTTAGACCTTATATCGAAGGGTACCATTTCCTCGCAATCACCGATCACCAAGCACTGCAATGGTTAATGAAGATACAACAACCAACCGGTCGGTTGGCCCGCTGGATCCTCGAGTTGCAGCAACACGATTTTTCAGTCCAGTACCGTAAAGGTGCTTTAAATAGAGTAGCCGATGCTCTTTCGAGAAACCCTCCTGAAAGGACTGATCAAACAACCGAAAACGACGACGAAGTTAGTGATCATTCTCTGAAGGTGTTTGTAATAGAAAGCTCAGAGAAGGAAAGTAATTCAAATTGCGGCGACTATCTCCCAATGTCATGGTATGATAACCTAATACACAAAGTTAAGAAAAATCCCCGTAGTTTCCCTCGGTTTACCATAAGAGGAGGAAAACTATACAGATATATTCCCTACAGAGGCCCAGGAGAGGGGCGTCAGAAGAGTTTGGATTGGAAGATGTGTGTTCCCGAGGAGGAGAAAAATCGAGTACTTGAGGAAACTCATGATAAGGAAACGGCTGGGCACTTCGGCTATCGAAAGACAGCCAAACGAATTGCAGACAGATACTACTGGCCGAGATGGCGGCAAGAAGTCCGAAATTATGTCGCTTCATGTGAGACGTGCCAGAAATTCAAGAGTGAACAAAAGAAACCCGCCGGAATAATGAAATTTAGACGACCAAAGGGGCCTTGGTTCGCAGTTTCGGCGGATTTGATTGGGCCGTTACCTAGATCAAAAAGAGGTAACACTTATGCGGTGGTTTTCCAAGACTGTTTTAGCAAATGGGTAGAAATAGCACCCATAAGACTTGCCAACGCTCGCCAAGTATGCAATCAATTTAAGGAATTGATATTACTTAGGTACGGATCACCTGAGGTACTTATAGTAGACAACGGAACACAATTCACGTCGAAGATTTTTAAGGAACTAGCTGAGGATTGGGGAATCGAGGTCAATTATACTGCTCCATTTTCACCTCAGTCGAACCCGGTAGAGAGATATAACCGCGTGCTGGGAACGATGATTGCCCAATACGTTAAGAATGACCATCGAGAGTGGGACGTGAACATTTCAGAATTCAGATACGCGATGAATACAGCGGTACATGGCAGTACAAAGTTCACTCCCGCTATGCTTAACTTTGGCAGAGAGCTGAAGCCACCGAAATCCCTATCCGGGTTTTTCGAAGAAGGGAATGATAAACGACCCCTCTCAACAGCCGATATCCATAAGGAAAGGTATGATCGATTTCAACGTTTATACGAGAGATGTCATCTGAACCTAAGGGCAGCTTATAACAATCAAGCAAGGGTATATAATTTAAGACGACGAGAAGTAACGTATAACGTGGGCGATAGAGTCCTAAAAAGAAATCACGCTCTTTCTTCAGCCGCTAACGCTTTTGCCGCAAAATTAGCTCCAAAGTACATAGGACCCTTTAAAATCGATTCTAAAGTAGATTATAACATATACCGTATAACCGATGAGGTCACGGGTAAAAATAGTAATGCCCACGTAAAAGACTTAAAAACGTTCATTCGTTAATGTTACTGGTGGTGAAGGTACTGGCTAGCTGGTTAGTAAACTGCTTTGCATGATGCTTATTTTGTGTGGCTTTCAGGTAATACCTGTGGTTAAGAATGAAGGGTCTGAGAAAACTAATCACGGTTAACCAAACCGAAATCGATGTTTTAGCGGCGAAAGACACATTGATGAACGACGTCGTCATTGAGGCCTACTTACGAATTATAGAGAGACGGAATTGGTACCCAACAAAGTGTGTCTTCCATCGATCTATATGTTCGATACGTTCTTCTTCAAGGACTGGAAGGAGAAAAGATACCAGGCGGTCAATAACCGGTTTAAGAAAGAAGATATCTTTCAAAACGATATGTTATTCGTTCCCGTACACCTCCCAGACCGTGGTAGCAGGGGACACTGGATCTTAATCGTGGTGATGGTCGAAGAAAATACAATCACCGCGTACGACTCTTGCGGATGGAATAACGAAGCGGAGAGAGGGACAGTGCGAGATTTCCTGACATACGAGGCCACGAGAAGGAACCGGAAGGTAGAGGCATGGAAAACGGTAGACGCACCCAAGAATATCCCTCGACAAGAGAACTCGTACGATTGCGGCGCCTTCGTGTGTATGTATGCGGAGGTGCTGTCAAGGAAGGCACGATTAGAAGGAAAAAAAGCGAGTGGAAAATCGATCCGGAAGAACATCGCTTCGGTCCTACGAGCGGGGCGTGTTGGCGTCGAGGACTTTCGTTACGCCGAGCCGGGCGATATAGCGGATATGTTTCCTACGGTTCGAGGACAAACTAGCCTCTCCCCAAAAGAAACAGCGACCTCACTCCAGGGAGAAGCGAGTGGGTCAGTAAATGATCCAGTACTGGAGGATCTGCTTCGAGCGGCCGAACTCGGATATCCATCCATGCGGCACGTTGATCTGTTCGGCCCTCTTTATCGACCTGGACCGTCTCACCCGGCCCCGATGGAGGTCGACGTGGAGGAAGATTCCGCAGCAACGGATGACCTCATTGCCCTTATCGACGAGGCAGTAAGGGACCTAGACGTGGAGCCAGGGAACCAACGGACGAATGACCATGAAAGAGAAATGAAAGTCGAGTCCGATAGGCCGGTTTCTCCATGTCTATCAATCGCGGCTTCGGACTCTTGGGAAGTGATTGATGAAAGACTGTGCGAAGAACGAGGAGACGATACGGTGAAAGATATCGAACCGAGGGAGAGTATTGAAATGGAAGCCGAGACTTCGTCCCTGAAACAGAGTGGAACACCGCGAGGAGAATACGACGGTGAAACACGCAATACAAAGGCGACCGAAAAATGTAAAAGGAAAAAGAGACACCCGAAGAGAATAAGAATATATTCCGAAGATGGGAAGTTCAAGAGGGTAAACGTAAAGTACCTACATTAAAAGGATGCGATGAAGGCATCCGTATAAAGTTTTTCTGATTGCGAAGAAGCAAGATAAATTTTTAGTTACCTTTTGTTTTGTTATTTGTCAAGGTTGACAAAACATACTATAGGAAATAAGTTTAAATTTGGAGCTGAAGGAATACTTATTTTAGTTTAGAAGTTTTATTTATGTTATTAAAGTAAAAAGAAAGTTCATTTTGAGTAAAACAGAGTTCTTTTTCTTTTTCCGTTTCTTTTTTTTTTGACCGAACTAAGTGGGGGGTGTAAGGTCCCAAATTTTGAAGTGTTTTTTTTGGTCAGAACAGTGAAATACTATATTGTTTTACATTAAATTGTATCAAGTGGAAGCGAGAAGATAGTTTTAATGTCCTGGCTGTAGTAAAACTCGCACGGCGCGCTACCGTCGCGGACGAGATTGCCGTAGAATCCGCGGGGGGCGCTGTTAAAGATTGTAGCTGCCGCCACCTAGAGCGCGGTAGTCGACTGATAAAAGGGACTGGCGAGGGCCGGCGAGAGGGGTTCGATACGGAGAAGCGTGATTATCGAGGTGAAGGACAGTACAGCGAGCAGAGGACATTTTCAGACAACTTCAATTTCATTTGACAGGTAACTATTATTCCGAGTTCGATTAGTTATTTCATTATTCATGGTGCAATAGTTGTAGTAAATTTCTGTTTGTTTTGCTTAGCTTGGCTTGCAATATTTAACGTAAATTTTCTTTGCACGTTTTTCACTCTGCATGTGCAAGAATTTTCATGCATATTTTCATTGAATTTGTACGCATATAGAATTAAATATATTGTAGTAATATTTAGTTATCTTCACCATTAGTAACATTTCGTAACGATTAAACGCGATTAAATTAAATTGTTTTCGATTAAATAAAACTTTCGTTTATTATTAGGCTCTCGGACTGCTGTGAAAATCGGTCCTGTCTAAAATAAATCTAGGTTTCCCTAAATTTCCGATCTGCTGTCACAAGCGGGTCATAACGATTAAACGCGATTAAATTAAATTGTTTTTCGATTAAATAAAGTTTTTCGTTTATTATTAGGCTCTCGGACTGCTGTGAAAATCGGTCCTGTCTAAAATAAATTTAGGTTTCCCTAAATTTCCGATCTGCTGTCACAAGCGGGTCATAACGATTAAACGCGATTAAATTAAATTGTTTTTCGATTAAATAAAGTTTTCGTTTATTATAAGGCTCTCGGACTGCTGTGAAAATCGGTCCTGTCTATAATTAATTTAGGTTTCCCTAAATTTCCGATCTGCTGTCACAAGCGGGTCATAACGATTAAACGCGATTAAATTAAATTGTTTTCGATTAAATAAAAACTTTCGTTTATTATTAGGCTCTCGGACTGCTGTGAAAATCGGTCCTGTCTAAAATAAATCTAGGTTTCCCTAAATTTCCGATCTGCTGTCACAAGCGGGTCATAACGATTAAACGCGATTAAATTAAATTGTTTTTCGATTAAATAAAGTTTTCGTTTATTATTAGGCTCTCGGACTGCTGTGAAAATCGGTCCTGTCTAAAATAAATTTAGGTTTCCCTAAATTCCCGATCTGCTGTCACAAGCGGGTCATAACGATTAAACGCGATTAAATTAAATTGTTTTTCGATTAAATAAAGTTTTCGTTTATTATAAGGCTCTCGGACTGCTGTGAAAATCGGTCTTGTCTATAATTAATTTAGGTTTCCCTAA
This sequence comes from Homalodisca vitripennis, assembly GCF_021130785.1. Taxonomy (NCBI): domain Eukaryota; kingdom Metazoa; phylum Arthropoda; class Insecta; order Hemiptera; family Cicadellidae; genus Homalodisca; species Homalodisca vitripennis. Next base: position 30,794 of record NW_025780479.1, on the reverse strand, counting down.
ATTTCCGATCTGCTGTCACAAGCGGGTCATAACGATTAAACGCGATTAAATTAAATTGTTTTTCGATTAAATAAAACTTTCGTTTATTATTAGGCTCTCGGACTGCTGTGAAAATCGGTCCTGTCTAAAATAAATCTAGGTTTCCCTAAATTTCCGATCTGCTGTCACAAGCGGGTCATAACGATTAAACGCGATTAAATTAAATTGTTTTTCGATTAAATAAAACTTTCGTTTATTATTAGGCTCTCGGACTGCTGTGAAAATCGGTCCTGTCTAAAATTAATTTAGGTTTCCCTAAATTTCCGATCTGCTGTCACAAGCGGGTCATAACGATTAAACGCGATTAAATTAAATTGTTTTCGATTAAATAAAACTTTCGTTTATTATTAGGCTCTCGGACTGCTGTGAAAATCGGTCCTGTCTAAAATAAATTTAGGTTTCCCTAAATTTCCGATCTGCTGTCACAAGCGGGTCATAACGATTAAACGCGATTAAATTAAATTGTTTTCGATTAAATAAAACTTTCGTTTATTATTAGGCTCTCGGACTGCTGTGAAAATCGGTCCTGTCTAAAATAAATTTAGGTTTCCCTAAATTTCCGATCTGCTGTCACAAGCGGGTCATAACGATTAAACGCGATTAAATTAAATCGTTTTTCGATTAAATAAAACTTTCGTTTATTATTAGGCTCTCGGACTGCTGTGAAAATCGGTCCTGTCTAAAATAAATTTAGGTTTCCCTAAATTTCCGATCTGCTGTCACAAGCGGGTCATAACGATTAAACGCGATTAAATTAAATTGTTTTCGATTAAATAAAACTTTCGTTTATTATTAGGCTCTCGGACTGCTGTGAAAATCGGTCCTGTCTAAAATAAATTTAGGTTTCCCTAAATTTCCGATCTGCTGTCACAAGCGGGTCATAACGATTAAACGCGATTAAATTAAATTGTTTTTTCGATTAAATAAAACTTTCGTTTATTATTAGGCTCTCGGACTGCTGTGAAAATCGGTCCTGTCTAAAATAAATCTAGGTTTCCCTAAATTTCCGATCTGCTGTCACAAGCGGGTCATAACGATTAAACGCGATTAAATTAAATTGTTTTTTTCGATTAAATAAAACTTTCGTTTATTGTCAGGCTCTCGGACTGCTGTGAAAAATCGGTCCCGTCTAAAATAAATCTAGGTTTCCCTAAATTTACGATCTGCTGTCACAAGCGGGTCATAACGATTAAACGCAATTAAATTAAATTGTTTTTCGATTAAATAAAATGTTCGTTTATTATTAGGCTCTCGGACTGCTGTGAAAATCGGTCCTGTCTAAAATAAATTTAGGTTTCCCTAAATTTCCGATCTGCTGCCATAAGCGTTTCATAACGGTTAAACGCGATTAAATTAAACTGTTTTTCGATTAAATAAAATTTTCGTTTATTATTAGGCTCTCGGACTGCTGTGAAAATCGGTCTTGTCTGAAATAAATTTAGGTTTCCCTAAATTTACGATCTGCTGTCATAAGCGGGATATACGAGCGGTCGCTATTAAGATAAATATATAGACATAGCCTTAAATGATTGCACATCTTATTACGATCATTTTATTTAGCGATTTATAACCCGATTGTACTGAATTCTCGTGGGGTAAGCTTAGGTTGTCCCGCAGTGACGGAATACCAATTGAGCGTGGGTTGGTTACTTGTATACCATGTTTCTGTTTCCGTATACGTAATTTTAAAATCAAATCGGTTCTTTGCCCCTTAAAGTGTTGGCGATGATGAGCTTGTGGCTCTAACCACTTTAACAGATCTTTTGAGATCTACTTGCTTTCTGAGTCAACACTTTATATCCGAAATACACAACTCTCCAGACCCCTGGGAAATACCCAGCTAACTGCAACTATCCGCGTAGGCTACAAAACGGTTGAAGTTTTGCACCCTACTAAAAACTAACGTTACATGGTCATCTTGCGATAACCAATGTACCCGCTACACAACACCATTGGCAATACTTAAATGATCTTATCGAGCAGCCATTGATGAAGCTAAAATAAATTACAATGCTAATCTTATAGAAAGCTCAAATAACAAGTGTAAAGCAGCCTGGGCCATTATTAATGACATTAATAATACAGTTTAATATAAGTCGAGCTGGGACATAAACCCTGATAATTTTAACAATTATTTTATTGATTCCATAACTGAAATAAGGTCAAATATAAAAAAGCCTAGCTCAGTATCGGTTACTGATATGTGCCTAATGTTTACGAACCCAGATAGTTTTAAGTAGGATCAAGTGTTAGTCTCTAAAATAAGGTCTTTTATAAGTCAAATGGAAAAAAAAAACAGACTAAGGATTTCTATGGCCTATCTAGCAATATGTTGAAGAAAATAGTGGATCATGTTGCAGAACAACTTACAATTAGTATAAATTTATGCCTGGAGCAGGGTGTATTTCCTGATAGTCTCAAAATCTTCAAAGTGATTCCAGTATTTACAAAAGGGCCAAAAATAAGTCAGGCAAGTTTCCGTCCCATCTCGCTTATTCTAGTCTTTGGTAGTAATTGAACACATTGTTCATAAGCAGGTTAGCATGTACTTGCAATTACATAGTTTTTTATCTGACCAACAGTTTAGCTTTAGGCAGGGTAGATCAAAAATATCTGCTACTGATGGTATAGTAAAGGAGATTCTCAATGCTTTTGAGTTCAAAGAATATACCTAGACCACTTTTATTAACTTAAGCCATGCTTTTGACTGTGTTGATCATGCTTGTTGCTTGAAAAGAAGGAACAGTATGGCATCAGTGAATATGGAAAACAATTTTTAGATTTCATCTGACTAAGAGGAGTCAAACTGTTTATCTTGATGGTCGGTGGTCTTCAGTTAGTGAGCTTAGATGTGGTGTTCCACAGGAGTCTAACCTATTAATATTCAACAGTCTAAACTTGTATGTATGTGGATCACACCAATTTTTTTCTATTGATAAAAACATCATTCATTTACAATTACAAGTTATAATACTTTAAAACTAGCTTCATATTGGTTTTTCAGCTCATAATTTACTTTTAAATAATGACAAAACTAAATCAGTTCTGTTTAATCTTAGGCCTGTTACAGCTGATATTGAATTTGACAATTGTGTTGTTTTCAGGTGTGTATATTGATTGTAAGCTATCATGGGCAAAACAGGTTGAACAACTATACACTAGGCTATCTTGTGTGATTTTATTAAAAATCTCTATATAAAAATCTCTTAATAGGTGTTGTGAGTTGTGTTTCTAAACATTACATTGTTACTATTTACTATGAAGATCTATTTCAGTTGATAATTTGCTATCGGTTGATTTTCTGGGGCAATTCCAGCAACCTTAAAGATAGCCTTTTCAAACAGAAGAAGGCTGTTCGAATAATTACCGTCTCACTACCTGACTAATATTGTAAACAACTTTTTATTAATTGAGGTATTTGGTATATTTTATCTATTGCAATATATTCATAAAGATGTTTTATCATATAATGTAAGGAATGAAATCCATTAAACATCTACAAGTCATGGTAATTGTCTTGATGTACCTTTTACAAGATTGGAAAAATATAGTCTTGCCATGCTACAATGTGTGTGTAATGTGTATAATACATTAGCACTCTCAACCAAAGATTTATACTTTAGTCTCTTTAACCCTTTGAGTGCCGCAGCGTTTTGCTATATGGTATGCATAAAATGCCGAGCGAAAATGCCTGATTCTGCAAGGGTCTGGTTAAAAATTCATAACAAATTTATTTATCGGTAAAATGTCTTGGGTTTTTGTTTATTTTTTTAGATAAATATATTTTCTTTATACATATAATACATTGATCACTTATTTAACGTTTTTTATACAAATAAAAAAAATCATTAACAAAAACTTTATGAGCAAAAACAGTTAGTTTTTTATTTTGACACAACTTAGTGTTAATTAAATATTTTATTTTTTTCACTTTTAGTTATTCTATCTTATACACTCCATTTAATTATTTACAAAAAGACATATAAACATTTCTTTTATACTTATAAATAAAGTTTGGAAAATAAATATGAAAATGTGAACCACTACAAAACTAGAAATTTTCTAACCTAACCTAACACTCTGTGTATTGTCTACACTGATAATGCTTAAATCTAATGCCTGCAATAGTAGGTCTTCATTGTCAGCAATGTTTTTTACGACTCATTGTTTATAAATATCACTGAACAAACACAAAAACTATACAAACGTATTTAGTAAAGTACTAGATGCTTACGATCGCCATAACTCGCGGCCATCATTGTTCTACTTACACACAGACTAGAACAACACACACAAACGAAATAATTTGTAGATACTAACACTACAAACCCATTTACACATAAAAGCTTTCAATATAATTTGTGAAATAAACAGCAGCGCAAACAAAACACGTGACGGCTCGTCCGCGTAGCGGCCGATTCTAAACGCGACTGACGCACTCACTTTACAACCACCGTAAAAATCAGAATCTAACCAAAATGCAACAAAACCTACATCAAAAGTTACGTTGAAGCCTTTGGAATGCGTATGTATAGTAATTGAGCCAATTTAGATAAATACTATATAAAATATAAGCGTTACTGCAGAAGTCGCTATCAGCGATTCTGGCATTTTTTTGCATATAATGCGGGATCGCTGACAGCGATGCTCCGGCACCCAAAGGGTTGAACGTAAGTTACATAGATGGCTGGCTGCTCATCCATTCTATGGTAACGATGAATTTTTAAACATGCCAAATTCAGAAATAAATATTTTGTAAGTCTGTTAAATATGTTATGCATTTATAACAGTAATTTTTATATCATTTTCATTTAATTTAAATATGTTGGGGCGAAATACTTTAATCAACTGCCTTCTGAAGTAAAAGACTGTAGCACAGTAAAATTGTTAGTATTAAGTTGAAAAAATGGTTGTTTAAAATAGTGATATCAGTTTCTTAAACAATACACTTATATAGTTACTTATTTTTTGTCAGTTTATTTATTGTTTTCTATTTATTTAGTTAAAATGTAGATAGTGTGTGTATTTATTTATTACCTCATTGTTATATTATTTATTTGTAAATGTGTGATATAATTATGTATTTTTATTTTTGTTACCGTTAAATGTTAAATATTTGTTTCCTTAATACTGTATAGTGACAAGAGAAAGATTTAATATCTAAAAGCATGAACGAATTAGTCAAATAAGGCAATTGTATAATTGAAAAGATGAAATAAAGTGATTAGCAGGTTGCACGGAGTGAGCGGTCAGTTATAAAGAAGAGTTTGAACTCTAGCTAATAAACATTTTTTCTATTATTGCGCTGCCTCACTACTGCATGAGGTGGCAGTGTATATTCCTAGAATGTAGATTGTTGTAAAACCGTATTTTTGTGGAGGAATAAACTCATTATTTCATTTCATTTAATTTCAATTCTCAATTTCATTCCTCTAAAGTTATTTGTAAGCAATCTATTCTTGACAGAAGGTGTTGTATATTAATATGAAACATGGATATGTTATTTTTTATTTAAATTACAAGTTACCTAATTGTTAGTTATTTTTGTGTCTGAATCTTCCTCCTAAAAAAGAATTTTCTGTTGACATGTTTTTTTTTAGTACCTATACTATCAATTTTAAAATTATTATTTATAAAATGTGATGTACATTTAACTACATGTTCACCATGATAGATTACTTCAGATCACTGGACCCATCACTATACTGTGGCAATTTAGTTGTCAGGGCTGCATTCAAGGTGTGGTCCTAAGAAGCAGGAGTTGGCAGCTCTGTCGATGTAATTGCTAAATTCCTCAGCACATCTTCCTCTGGTGGAAGGTGGTTTTCCACAGCTATTACAGTCAAAGTAGGAGGAAAGTTTTCTACTGAACCACTTTTATTAGAACATGTTACCAAGTCAAGGTTCTTGACGTCAATAAGAGAGAACATTACCTGTAAAAACCTTCATGTGTTAGTCCTCCTCGAGTAGTTTGTTAGATTTTTTGTTATATGATACAATAATAATCTTGGCTTCAGTTAGTCAAAGTCATAGTCATAGTCATATTTCTTTATTAACATATTCTTCAAGACAACTCTTTATTTGACATATTCATAGAGAACAGCCATGCGTCAATATTAGATAAGGTTCAGTATAAATTTATACGTTGAATGAGGAATTCAGGAATTCCCCCTCCGAGTAGAACAGTCGATCCAGAAGCCATGCTGTCAGCTGTTTCTTGAGGCGCTTTGGATGTTCCATCCAAGAACAGTAATAGTGTCACAATGTTAACAAATTACAGAATGATGTCAATAATAAATAAGAGATGTCAGGAGTCATGTCAGAGCTTCCAATCTTCTTTATTTATTTCTGTGAATTCTTCGATGGTATATAGTGGGTGGTCCACCAGGAAGTTGTGAAGGCATATTTTCAAGGCTGCTCCCTTCAGGGTTTTCAGTTAGTTAATTAATTTTATCAAATTGGTGACAAATCGAGCTGTCAATTTTATCCTGAACACAACCAATAGGAAAGCATATTATATGCCTCAACCCTCTTCTTTTGAAATCTTCGACTAGTTGATTAAATGCAGTGTCAGATTCACTCATGGTGGGCTCTCCATAGTACATATCCTTGGTAATAAAGATGTACACAAGAGGCCCCATATTGACCATACAGGTTGTTGGTGAGGCATTTAACAAGTGTTGGTTTACCGGTATATGTTTTAACCCTTAAAGCGCCGTAAGCGCATATGCGCGCGAGGATCGACTTTGCTCTGAACGCCGTAAGCGCGTAGACGCGCAATATACTTGTTTATACTATTTTGCAACCACTGTTAGTTCAGAGTTTGTCCGCTAGACTGTGAGGGGTGTATGTTACAGTAGTGTAGCGGGCTGTGCCACATCACGTGACAATCTTTGTGTTTATCGATCAATGCTGAACCGGTTTTTGTTGAACAGCTGGCAGTTCGGTAGTATTGCTCAACGCCGCAAGCGCATTTATGCATACGTCACTGCCTCGCCGGGCAGCTCTTGTGTTCTACTTCATATCCTGTTGAAGCAGTGCGAATAGTTGATCGGTAAACTACTGTGTAGTTTTTGTGTTATATGATCATCTTTTTATGAAAGTTATATATTTATAAACTTTTGAAGTAAACAGTTTCTTGAATGGCGATAAAAGTATTTTTTCCTCGTAGAAATATTTTTACTCCTTATATTTATAATTATGTATTTTGGCTCTTGTTCCGAAATTTTACATTTATTTTTATTATTTATATTTAGGCTTGTTTTTACTGCAATAAGTGTTACAATCTTTTATTTACCTCTATAAACATCTGAAAACCATTTTGTAATTATAAAAATAACACCCGTTAGATGGCTAAGAATTTGGAAAATATTTGGTTTTTCAAATTTTTTGGCATGAAAATTAAAATTTTTTATAATAACTTTGTATTAAATATGTAATATACTTATTTTTCTAGTTCTATTCTAGTACATATAAGGACGCAATGTCATCATTTAGATACATAATAAAAAAAAGGAAACAGTAAGCATTGGGTTAAAATTTATAAAGGAGCTGGAACGCTACATAGTAAATCATGTGTATTTAGGGCAATAAATATGATAAAAGATATTTTTTTGCAGTTTCTGTTTTATTTTTTTTACCTAAAAAAAGAAATTAAAATTAGCGTTGAGAAAATCTAATTTTTAATTTTTTTATAATAAATGAGCGCTAATCCAGAGTTTAGCTGAAACTGTTTGGCGCTTTAAGGGTTAAATACTGTGGCTACTCCAGCTGACATATGACGAGGGGCATGAAAGTCAGAAGAAATGTGATGTGCAAACCCTACTGTTTTATCATTGTGAAACTCTTTTATGTATACTTGACATATGTACACTAATTACTCTTGTGTTATATTCTCAAAAAGTACATCTGTTTCAGTATGTTGTTCACCATTTGCTCCATTTTTGTTTATTAAAGGAATACCATCAACTAAGCTAAAAATAAGATAAGCCCATTGATTTCTCCCACTGTTGTTAATGTGTAATCCATGCTAAATCGTGTCTATTAAGAGTATCCAAATCAAGTATGTGCAACTGATTCCATATGTTCAGCTAATTATTTAATATAACTGTTAACAAGAATTATCTCCTTGTGAATTGAATCCAACTCATCAGCATCAAATCTTGAAGGTATTTTTGTTATGATCACTGGTCTATCCTTACTTAGTTCCCTTAAACTATTCTATCCCAGGCATACTATATTAGTATTTCTAACTGTACTACAAAATCAATACTTAAACCAAATTTGTAAAGGCTATTTAAAGATTAGATCTAAAGAAAATGTTAAGTATAAATTGTTTTAAAGTATCTAGAAAGAATCTACAAATGTCAACCCAGATTTAAATGAACAGTAACAGTAGTTAAAAACTATAATACTCTTTCTTAACAACTTGCCTCTTTTGCAGGGATGTCATGACGTCTGCACGCACCATGTTGGGTTCCATAGAGACCAAGGAACTGCAGAGGGTTCAGAACACGGGAATTCAAACCTGGTATATCGCTCACCATTCCACTTTCATTCTTTGTCTCAGCAACTCCTGTTTAAAAATAAGTTACAGTATTAAACATATCATTCTTAGAATAAATTTTAATAAGTAAATTCTAACTCAATAGATCTTTTAAGTAATAATGGTAACTTACAACCATCTTGGCAACAAATTATTAATGAGTTATCTCAACAGCTCCCATTAATAATCTCTTGAACATTACCAGAATTGTGTGCTAAAGAAAAAAAAACAGTTGCTCAATTTATAGTTTTTAAAACTCTGTAGGTCTATACATTGATTTAAATCAATCTTTCACTGTCACTGTATCAATGAATGTAGGTGGTGGAAGTAGGCTATTAGATTTATTTAAATATCTGTCTTCAAGCCACTAAGATCCGAGATGTCAATGGGAGTTCATACATGCACATGTTACACACATCAGACAGACAGTTTTAAAAACAGGTATTCTGATTTGAAGACATTCCCTAAGTATACTTGATGTTGACAATGTTTGTGGGTAGAAATTGCAAAGTCTAAACCAACCCTGCGATAACGAATCACATATATAAATCAGTGGTAGCCAGCATTTTTAAGAGATGAGTTTACCAGTAATTTTTATTTATGTACAATGGAACAATTACAATTAAAATACATAAATGTGACCTATTATTTCAAGTATAAATTAGTTGGTTGGAAAATATTTCATTGCTACACATGATACAATTTTCCAATATTTTTTTCTCTTTAATTATATACTGAGGTTTTTCAAATGAGGCCTCATGGAACAGTATTTGTGAACCCTCCTCCCATTGGCTATTGGCTATTGATAGAAACAACTGTCCTCAACCCCTTTAAGATACTCAGTCAATTAATTGACTTTCATTTCTAACCCAGGAATCTGCCTAGCCTAGAGCATAGTTTTAAACCCATGCGTTTTCTGGAAAGTGCTCAAGTGCCTTAAAATGTGTTTCGGCATTAAAAGTAAAGCTGCAAGTTCTGCATAAAACATTTTCTGGATATTTTTAAAAAGACTTCTTTTCCAAAGACCAAAATAGTGAAATAGTTGTTCACAGATGTTCCTAGTGAAGATTTAAAATGAGTCTATACATTTTAAAATTGAAAATAGTTTTATTTGGAGTTATTTTCTTTACATATTTAACTTTTACTCAAATGTTTACATAAAGCTCTGCTAGAATGATCCTTCCTTTAATTATTGTAGAGGGTGTTCATGTTATCCCATGGCCGTTATAAAACATGAAAACTATACTGCAACACATTACTTTAATGTGTTAAAAGCTTACCTGTTCCTGCTAAGTTTGTTCCTGAAATATCCAGTGACACCAAATTTGGTAGACATCTAACAATTTCAGCCAGTGTGTAGTTTTCATTTCGGAAAGTGCGTAACTTATCACTTGACTGGGATATATCAAGATGTCTGAAAAAAAAGAAATGTCATTTAAAAACATATTGAGAGCAGAAACTAAAATCTGGGGTTTTTTACATGTTTACTTTATTTCTCCCCAAACCTAACACTGCCATGAGTTATTTATCTCTTGAGTAGACTGAATGATACAAAACCAGTAAATTAAATTAGAGCTGCATATTTTGCCTCCTTCCAATCTGTTTTTAGATATGGACTAGTACTGTATGGCAACTGCTCTAGGATTGAAGACATATTATTACTGCAGAAGAAGGCTATTAGAGCTCTTAAAAATGTGAGCCTAGAGAGCATCATTGTAAACCACACTTCAAGGACTTCCGATACAATTATGATTTATATATATGATTTAGTTATCTATGTACTTAAAAATCCAAATTTACTTAAATTTAAACATGAAATTCATAGCCATAACGCGTACAGTAAAAATGATGTTGGAATTGGACAATGTCGGTTAAGTAAAACCCTTAACAGCCATGTTGTGATATCTTTGAAGGTTTATAATTTTGTTAAATGACAAATTAGCTCATATACCTTTGACAGATTTAAAAATAATTTTTATTCCTGGCTGTTGAAGAATCCATTTTATAGTTCAGATGAATTTTTCAAAATTAAAAATATGGATTTTTAATGATTATTGTGTTTTTGAATTCTGTTACAACCATTGCTGTGCTGTATAAGCTTAATTAATGTTAGTTTTAAGATTTCAATGTGACTGTAATAATTAACTGTATTTATGACTGTCAATAATGTACACTTTTGTAGCAAATAAAAATGATGAAATGAAATGAAACTGCGAGTAAAAAGTAAAGTTAATTTATTGTTAAAAACAAAAATTCAAGCTACTATTTTGAAAATATACATCGAGTCAATTACTGCAGATATTTAATCCATGTTCAATTCACCCAGAACATATCACGTCTAACCCTAGTAATGTTGACCATCTTTTTTGGTACATTCAATCATTTCTAAAGTGCAGTCAACACTGTAAAACATTCATTCAATATTGATAAATAAAAATCAACACGTCATCACCTGTATAAAGTATTGGGGATCAGTGATAAAATACCTCATCACGCAGAAGCTCAGTCTTGGTGACAAGCTCAGGTCACAGAAATCTGCTTTTAACTTTCCCTTAATAGTTCTGTCAAGTAGACTGCATGAGCATAATTACTAGTCCATTGAATATTTTTAACAATAACTTTCTTTAATTTTCTCAAACAAGATATTTTACAGATTGCAGTTGTGTTAGAAGTTGAAGAATTGGCTAAATATACTTTACGCTATGTAGCACTACTATCTTTTGTTTTCTTCACCTGTTTTAACAACAGCAACTAGTTTCACATTTTAAGGTCTTTAGTTGTGTGTATTATTGTGCTGTTAAAATTGGAAAATGTAATAATCCCATTGGATTTGTATTTATAACATATTGCTAACAAATTATAATATGTACAGCCACTTTTATCCATTTCTTAAAATATTATGTTTCATTTCCAGAGAGAAATTTTTAGATGATCAAGAAAATCAATAATTGTTTGGAATTTAGGTTATTTCCCAAACAGTCCATCAATTTAGGGTACTGAAGGGAAATCAGGGTTTCTTGGTTGGGGGGGGGGGGGGGCATAACAAGCTAAGGAGGGATATACATTGGTGGATGGGATAATCGAGATATCAATCAATATTCACGTGAGAAAAGTACACGGAATTTTAGAGATCAGAGTAGGGCTATCAACTGTATATGAGGATAAATTAGGAATTTTCCAATATTTTTTTTTTCCCTCTTTTTGTCATTTTCCCAAAAGTTTCTATGTCTATAATGGTTTGATTGTTGTTTTTGCCCTGTGCTCTCAGTCTTATTTGCCAATATATATCATATTTGCAAATCTTGGTATTAAATAATTTTTTTTCCCATTTTGTGATTTGTCAGAGTTTGTTGCGTTGTACATTTCACAATAAATATATGTTCTTTGTGTTTTGTCATCGCCATTACCCATTTTTTTGTTGTTGTTGCGTTGTACATTTCACAATAAATAGACGTTCTTTGTGTTTTGTCATCGCCATTACCCATTTTTTTTTTTATTCAAGTTTTGTTTGTGCTTTAAAATTTAACCCTTTTAGGACCAGACCAAAATTTGACATTTGCAAAGAAAGTTTTTTCGTTTTTCTGGCCATGCTCCAAGAACTGTGCATATTAAAAATGTGCGATTTTTCAAGCGTTTGAGAGAAAAATCATATCTTCAGAACTAATTACTGTACAGATTTGTTTTTAGGCTTAAAATGTTTATAATTAAATTGTTCATTGTGAAAAAATAAATTTAAGTCATTATATAGCAAAAAAACAATTTGATTTATCTGTTTATCAAATAAAAAAAAGAAAAAAAATTAAAAAAATTGAGTTTGATCTTCAATAACTACCAAAAATAAGAATAAATTATCTGTGGGAAATGGTATTTATTAGTTTCTCTACATATAATTCTCTATAACTGTACAAGATTTGAAAGCCCTGGAATAAAAAATAAAAAGTTTGTAAATGAATTAAATTTTTCTGTAACACTGGTTAAAACACACTTTTCAGCATTAGCCTAACATACAAAACCTTACAGGCTACTAAGGATATTATTCGGTACTTTAGGATTATACCGACCACACTATTATGAAGAACACAAAAATATACATTTATAGAAACAAACATGATAGAACGAAAAAACAACTCTTTAATTACAAAATTACAAACTTACATCGATTATCAATTGTTAATGGGGTCAGATTCTGTTATATGCCCCCAACGCTTAAACTTTTTTCAATGAACTTAGAACGTTATAAAACGATGTAGTTGAGTAACATAACTAACATTCCATCAATCAACAAGCATTTCCAGGTATTGTGATGGGTATTGTTGTCGCTGTTATCTTATCTTTCTCGAGAATCCTGATTACGGCAGGCCGCGCGGCATCACATGATTATTTAAGTTTTTTGCACGGTACATAAAAACAAGTTTTTGTGTGTTTTTTTCAATAAAGAGTTTAGTTTTTGTTTGTAATGTTTTGTTTTTGTTGAATTTTTGTGTTTGTAGAAATGTAGGGGTAAAACACGGAAGTACAACAAAGCGACGCACCAGCTGAACGGGCGGCGAGACTCTGCAATCACGTTATCTACTAGACCGCTCGACTTTGACCTCTGTCTGAGGATTGGGAGGGGTTTGCAATAAGACAATTCCTGTTTTATATTGACGAAATATTGTTCTCTACGCTAATCTGGTAATCAGCAAATGTCAAATAACGATTCATGTCTGGGTGTGGTCGGTATAATCCCAAAGTACCCTGACAACATTAAGATGCAACATGGCCGTAAAATATTTTTTTTTCACCAAGGTGATGATTTCCAAAGACGTTTTAAAATTTGACATCATAGTAAGAAACATACTGGGAATAGAAAAATAGTATATTTATTCCATATAAAAGATTAAAATATCTCTTAAAAAATATGAAAAGTCCGCCGGCGATAAATCAGACGGCTGGTCCTTTTCGCATAGTACACCGCCGGCAATAAATCAGACGACTGGTCCTTTTCGCATAGTAAGCCGCCGGCGATAAAATCAGACGGTTGGTCCTTAAAGGGTAAATTTTCAAGCATTTTCCTTTTGAAAAATAACTACTATTGTGAAATGGCTTAAGTAAACAATTACCTTTTTTATAGAGACAAAATATGTCCAACTTATTTATATACAAGAATCCAGTACAACACATCAATAAGTTGAATATAACCATAGAGCAGTTTGACATGGAACGGCACAGTATTTCTGTTCTGCTGCTGATGCAAAACTAAATTCAAGCTCGCTAGAACAAATGCGGCCAAACAAACTAATTTGCGATCGGTTAACTTACATGTATAGTGGACATATTAGTGTATTAGATTCAATACAACTAATCAAGATCTTTTAATACATAGACATCCATTGAAAGTGTTAACTTCATATACTATAGCAAGGTAGTTACTGTACAATAATGCACACAATGACTATGATACATCATGCTTAGTACAGCTAGTCAGATTCACTCATTTATAAGCCTATTCTGAAATACTTATAATGTACTTCTGTTCAACATTTTGGGTTTTTTGTTTGCTCAGTAGTTGAAACAATCCAAAATATGAATGATTCAATTGTTGTAGTGGCCACTTATTATACTGCAGTTTCTTCCTTAACGCGTGAAATTCCGGTGGTGTCATGGACATGTCACACCACACCCACTCATACTGACGACACTACAGTGGCTTTTTTACTATTTAAAAATAAATTATAATTATGGCTATATTAAATGACTATGACTATTTAGTTGTCTAAAAAATACCATATCGACCTTGGTTTCTCGAAATCAGTCTTTAAATTATTTATTTCAACGGTTTCCCTTTACATAGACTTATACAATATTGTGCTGTATATAAACTTAACAAAAAAAATAGGTTCAAACTTAACAACAATAAATTAAATTAATGTGGAACAAAGTAATGTACAACAACCAAAAGAGAAGCTAAAGTGTATACAGTATAACAACAATAAAAATGTTTAAGACAAACACGTACGTGTGAAAGCCGCTATAATTTGTTGAAAACTACTTCATGCAAATTCAGGTTAAAATTAGTGCAATAAATTAATTAATGAACAGTAAAAGTATTCAAAGAGCAAAAATAACAAAAATGGGAATTAATAAATATAAGTTGGGTAAAAAACAACAATGCACTGTACAAAGAAACAGGTAAAAAAAATACAGTATTAATTAAATACGTCCTTCACTCTAACAAAAGAGAGAACAATTTAACAACAAGGCAACGAGGGACAGTGAAAAATCAAAGTTAAGGCTCCATTCAAGTGGCTTTTGAGACACTCCTTATAGCCTCTCATCGACTGGCCGAAGATGTTAGCACTGTTCTCCAGCTAGTTGGCTTCATTGAGAAGACAAGGAATACATCCATGTTGATCATAAGTAATGGACTGGAATCATTAAGCGAAGAAACTCACTGGATGGAGCTCCTCTTGGCATTTTAAAGTGAATGGAGTCCAGAATTTCCGAGCTTTAAGTTCGTTTCGCAATTTGTAAAGGAACAATTGGTCAAGAATTAATCTCCACTGACCAAGAGTCTCAAGTCCAAAGAAGAGTTGAAAATTCATTAAATGGTACTTCACAGTAACGGAAGCCCACAGGTGTCCCAACCAGTTGCACCAACTTCAACTGAATTCTATCTAAAGGATCAGTGTGTATCCTCATGTAGAAGGAGCACCAGGCAACATATGCGTACTTCTACAATGAGTGCACAAGTATCTTATGGTGATCAGAGTAGAAGGTAAAGTAAAATAACATATTGATTATATTTTAAGTTTACAACTTGAGTCTCAGCTAATGAAATGAAAAATGCCTTATTGGAAAGGCAGAGTTGGAGCTGTCAAGCCCTCTACAAATCAACCTCATATCATATACAGTACATTAACAATACTTGAACAAAGGACACATGTAAACTTTTAACACACCTAACTTTATAATAAAATATAAACAAAATTGCTTAATTCACATAAAATAGCTCATTAATTTTAATAATAAATAATATGGCTAACTTGTAGTCAGCTGTTCTAATTAGTTGACTCAATTCTCGCCAGCCTCGAGATATTAATAGCAATAGACAATGTTGCTATTAATATTAGTTGACTTGGATTTCCTCTATTTTTCGCATAAGTTTTATTACTATTATTTTGGGAGATGAATGAATTTGAGGTTACATGTCAACAACCATTAATAACGATGCACCATGATGGCTGCATAATACTTTTTATCTAAAAAGTAAAATTTCGTCTTAAAAAATTATATTATTTAGCAACATTTCTATTATAATATACACCTGTATGTATTATACACAGAGTTTTAAACGCAAATATTTGGTCAGTGTGACACGTGTCCGTACCTTTAATATTGATGACACCACAAATTTACAATAGCGTCAGAGTACTTTTTATATAAAAAAATTTTTTTAAAGTATTTATATTTCACTATAATAATGGTTAAATACTATAATAATAGCCTAAAAAAACTAAGTTTGGGACATACCGTGCTATACATATCCCGTAATAATGACTGGACTTGAACGTGTTAAAAAAAACCTAGCGTTTGCTATCAATTTGACAAAATATTAACAGATCCAAGGAAAATAATCCATGATAGAATATAGCCTGGGTTCTATAATTTTAAAGAGTATTGTTGAAAACAAGAAAAAATAAGCTGCTCCTTAAGTTACAAGCTCAATTAGCTACGTCTTAATTATTTACAAGATATATTATTTGGGTAGAGTACGATAAGCGGACCCAATTTATATATATGGTGTAATGGTAGCACATTCACCCGGCAAGTGAGAGATCCGGGTTCGACTCCTGGCGGAGCAAGTACTTTTTGCGATTCAATGTTTATTGAAATTAAATAAGGCAATTGCAATTTAATTTAATGTAAATAAAAATCGTTTTGACAGGTATTTGTTCTTCCGATCATATGTTAGTTTGCTTATTTAAAACGCATATGTAACAGATACGGCCAAATACAAAATAATTGAATCGGAAAAAGTGAGCGCTCTGTGGTGTAATGGTAGCACATTCACCCGGCAAGTGAGAGATCCGGATTCGACTCCCGGCGGAGCAAAGTACTTTTTGCGATTCAATGTTTATTGAAATTAAATAAGGCAATTTCCATTTATACAATTTAATGTATATATATATATATATATATATATATATATATGTGTGTGTGTTGTATATTTTATTTAAGGATATTTAATTATTATACCCATCAACCAATAGTAATTGATTTGATCCATGACTAAATCATCTGCACCAATTGTACACACATTTTCATATTCTCAACAATATTTGTTCTATACATGAGTTCTTTTAAATTAAAAAAAAGATAGTTAACCATACAAAATAAAAGTACCTATAATATGAATTATTGTGTCTTTTTCAGTTTCAAGATCTTTTTTTGTAGTTACTTTTTTATTATTATTTTAATGTCGTTTTTCATATCACCTGTATTAATTTTATTGTTTTGATTAATATTATGGTTCCCTATTAACTATTAATTTGAAACATGTGACTTTAATTTTGCATTTTAGATACATTGATATCGATTGATAGTTTCTGTTTGTATCAATACATTAAAAAGTAACGATTATTATGACAAGCCATAAAAAACCGGGTCTATTTACCAGACGTACTCTGCCCCATTATTTTATGTATTACCTTACCTTAAATGGTACCAGTTGCAATATAGAAGGCAACCCCTCTTGTACTTTTGCAACATTATGAAGCACAAGATAAGTGAGGTTTGTCAAAAGAGTTAAAAACGTAAAAATTTTTCAATTTCAATACAGCCAGAGAGGTCAAGGTGTGTGAGAGATGATAAAGACTGAAAAGACACATTGAAATACATGGGATCTTTTTGTATGCCTGTGGGCATGAAATTTCTTATACAGAGCCTCTTCAACTTCGGAGTCTTTAGGATTGGTCCACAAATGAGGTCATCAGAAGCAGAATTTACACTTTCATCCGGTAATAATTTAGCACCAACTCCAATTGTTAGATACATCAAATTTTGGCCCATATTGATTCAAAACTGGATAATGATTTATCTGTGATGTATCTACATTTCTCCAAGTCTAATTCAATTAATTTGTGTTTTAGTAAAACATTTCTAAACCTTCATCGCTTAATTTTTGAATTCCTTAAGCGCACGCATTTGAGATTTGTTGCATTTGGATTGCTGAATATGTTGACAAATTTGTCATCTACTACACCAACATTTTGAAAGTAAAAACTGGAAAAAAATTTCTCACACAGTTCTCTAGGCAAGGTAAGACCAGAATGGAGTTCATAACGGTTTGTTTGTCGGTTTAAAATAGCATACTGTAGATAGATTACGAACAATGTAAAGAAAACACTGATTGAGTAGGCTTTCAGGAGCAGTATCACTATCCCAAGTTCCTGAAGAACTGTATTCATGTATACTCTCTGGAGGAGACATTTCTTTAAATTAAAATATGCATGAACAAAAAAAAATCCTAAAACACTTTTTTATAAGATTATTAACAAATTTTCATCTCTGATTGATATCTATTCAAGAACCCAATCTCTACAAGGTCACTCAATCTTTTAGACATTTTAGAAAACACATTTAATAATCAGATAAAAATATTGAAGTTTTCCACCTTTTAAACTTTTTCTGGTCGTCATAACAAAATTTTCCACAAAGTTTTTATTGTTAATTATTGATACTCAAAAATCAGTTATTATGACAGCAACATTAGATGTGCACTAAAAATTGTAAATGTAAGTGATTGCACAAGAATAGTAAAGTTTCTATATGGAAAACCTAGTAGCTTTTTGATAAGCGAAGTGAGTTATATTAACGGAATCACATCACACTTTCAAATAAATTTAAAGTTCACACATTACATCCTTTAGTTCCATAAAAATTTTAGAGCAACTCAAAATTTTTTATTGTAAATAAAACTTCTCACATAAATACAAAGATCTGACTGATTGATGACTGACTGAAAACGATTCAGAATTAAGAACAAAAACAAACCATAGATTATACCACAACCATAGAAAAAATGCATTGGTAAGTATCAGACTGAATACCAAATTTTATATTAAAAATTGTATACTTTTTTATTAGTTGCATTAAATTTAACATAAAACACATTTTTTTGTAAGTTGTATCATTGCACAAAGGTATATTTTTCTGATAATACTTTTATTCCTAATAACATAGTTTCATTGTACATCAATTGTAGGAATTACGTTTATTTAACAGAACAGGATGAATAAAGGTTGCCGCGCAGCAACAGTTATGCCCGAAACGGTTTACGAGAAAACTCCCTAGTATTTTGACAACGAGCAATGAATTCATATCGTTTCGTAACCAACAACAGTAAGCTTGAACTGGAAAAACAGTCTAATAAGCGGGCGACTAGAAAACTCTTTCAGCTGGTTATTTGAGCATTAGGGTTTATAATGAACAACAGAGTTGTTAGTGAGACCATTATTACTTAATTCCCGTAAATTATTATGCTAACAGGTCGATAAATATCAAGTTTTGTACATCAATTTTATCTAAGTCCTGATTGTAATTTATATTTAGTAAAAAAATTAAATTGTTTTAATTATGTTATTTTAATGACACAAAGTAACAATTGTTCAGTTTTGAATATGTTTCATTCTTGGGTTCTATAGGTGTGTGAAAATTACTAAAGCAGAGGCCTGAGCCTTTCTTGTTAACTACTTCGTCATAATAAAGATCCTTATTTTAAATTAATTCTAAGTTATTTTTAAAAATTAATGGCCAGCTACAAGTGTTTGAAATGATATATTTAAATTGTAGAGAACATTATTGATTCAAACGCATTAAATATTGTAACTGAAGTGAAATACTTTTTACGTAGAAATACTATAAATGATTAGCTAACCCCCAGCTAACAAGATTAAGAATTTATAAATCATCTGACATAGTATTTTTTGACTTAACTAAGGACGGCACCGGCGCTTTTATAACTTGTTGTTATAGACTACGTTGTGTAACTACAAAGTAGTGGTAGAAACTATACGCTTGGAACTCACATGTCAAGGTTTGTAACCACTTCATAGGAGTGTTTCCAACTCAGCTAAAAACAGCCAAAGTGATTCCAATGTGTAAGAAGGACGATCCTCGCCTCACAAGCAACCTTATCGTTCCATTGTCGAGTGTTCTGCCAGTTTTAAAAGGCAAAGTAATGTGAACACATTTTAAACATGTCAACCAATTAATGCCATCGCCAAGCCCTTGTGGATGCGTCGTGGAGCGTTGTTGAGGGATCGGGAAAGTCACAAAATGTGGTGTAATTTCTAGATCTCTTTCGAAGGCCTTTTTATTTGTGTTCACCATGCAACAAAAAATACACTTTTTGCGAAAACTGGAATGATTATGGGGTTCGTGGTCTGCCACTGAAATGGTTGTAAATCGTACCTCATTGACAGATATCCAGTTTGTAAGAAATTTCCAATGGTTCAGTCACAGAGAGTTCCTGTTGAATGAGGGGGCCCCCCCCAATGATCTATCCTTGGACCTGTACTGTTCTTAGTTTTTAAGTGAACCGATCTTGGACTATCAATTCAGAATGGAAAGATAGTCCAATACGCGGAATGACACGACTCTCTGCATCAGAGCAAAATCTAATACCAATCTGGAAATAGAAACGTTTGTTGAACTGAATTCTTGTATTCAGTATTTCTCTGACATATCTTAAAACAAACTAATGCAAAAACGAATTATAATAAGTTTTTGTCTCCGTCAACAAATTAACAAATTCGACCTATAGCCATGGGTAGATGACACCCTTTTTAGAGGAAGTGGAGAATCCGCTGGACTTTTAAGAATATATTCTCGATAGAGAGGACTAACTTGGACAGATCATGTGAGAGCATGTATGTGCAAGGGTTGCTTCAAGCGTTTTTACCCTGAGGGATTTGGCACAGGTTTGCTCTTTCCTTGAGACATTCTAAGGATAGGCCTATTTTGGCCTTGTTATATCCCCATTTTGACCTACGGCATACGCCTTTGGGGTGGATGTGCCAGGATCTGAATATCAACAGAGTTTTTCAGGCTTCAGAAAAAGTTTTAGAAGATCATATGCAAATTGAATCCAAGGAGTCGTGCCGCGCAATGCGTTCAGGGAGCATGGTTTTCCTGACTTTACCCTGCCTCTATGTTTTGGGTGTAGCTTTGTATTACCGATTCTGATGTGAGTTAATAGTCGGGCAGAGATGTCCACAAGTATGATGGTAGAACTGGGGATAACTACAAGGATGCAACATCATAGAACGCTGAGGAATCTGAACAATATCCATGAGAACAAAAAGGGTTTCAACAACCCAACCCTATTAAAGGATCTTTTAAGTGTCCCTGAAGTGTTTTACTCTGTAGATGAGTTCGTGATACGCCCGCTAGGAACCATAATTTTTCGTAACTTAGTGCCGATACTGAAGCCATGTAAAGAATGAGAGGGAGAATGTAATTTAATGTATGTATGCGTGCAAATAAATGAATCTTAGAATAGCCAAACTGCAGGACCTTTAGCTTTATGTACTGACGTTTGCAAATCCAATGGTAAATTTGATTGAAAACAA
This sequence comes from Homalodisca vitripennis, assembly GCF_021130785.1. Classification (NCBI taxonomy): domain Eukaryota; kingdom Metazoa; phylum Arthropoda; class Insecta; order Hemiptera; family Cicadellidae; genus Homalodisca; species Homalodisca vitripennis. The sequence continues at coordinate 9,596 of NW_025780479.1, read as the reverse complement.
TAAAAAATATGTTTTATTGATTGATTGTGTAGCTTAGGTTACTACCATCTAGTGCATGTTTTTTGCATTGGAGAATTTCTATTTTTGTGTGAAACATTCCTTTATTTAACTTGTAAATAGTTTTAAAAACTATTTAATTTTGTCTTTGTCGTTTGTTACTTGTTATTTAAGTTATTTTATCTTTTACTGTTCTGTTGTATTGAAAGTTTTGTCTTATCTATGTATTAATTATTATAATCAAAAACAACTATTTATTATATTTATGATAACTTTTATCATTTCATATTCTGAAAGTCATATATATATATATATAAGATATATATATCCATAAATATTATATATATATATATATAATATATATATATATATAAATAACTATAACTATAGTAAACATAAACTAACTACTTTATATAGTAAACTAGTATAGTATGTAGTAGTCATAGTAACTTATATGAACTATAATAGTAATAAACAGTTATTTTGCACAGTTTTGTAATGGATATTGATAGAAAATTAACCTTTAGAAATGAAAGTTATTAACTTTAACGGCCTTTATCTTGATGCGGTGGAGGCTTCCATTTACTATTTGAAACACTCTATAGGTTCAAAGAATTTGAAATTATTTTAAAAACAAATTCTTTAAGGTCAATTTAGTGGGAAATCTACTAAATCTTTTCAGTAGATGTTTGACCACTAAACACTGATACGGGTGGTCATTGATATCTGAAACATCCTGTCTAGTTGAAAGATCCTTTAACAAAACTTGACTAAAAAGCAATTCTATGGATGGATTCCAAGGTTTAGGCCCGATTTCAATTAACAAAGACTGGTAGGGACGAAATCCTGTGTTGAGAAACAATTAGCCCATACAACAGAAACATCCGAGAAAAGCTAAAGTTTAGACTTTTCAAACTTGATAGTTAATAAAGCGTAGTTTGTCTAAATGCAGATACAGCATAACATTGTGACGGTGCAATGAAACATTTTAAAAAGTAAGTCTTTCCTAAACACATCAACAGTAGTATTTTATGTCCAATGTTTCCTTAAGTTCGTTATTCAATCCTATTCTATTAAGAAAGCAAAGTCCCACTAAATGATTCGCAATTCGACGATCATATGTTTATGACATTTAAGCGTTTCTTAATGAATTTGGACATAATAACTTTCATCATTTTATCCAAAAATATAGACATAATTTTAATCAAATTATAGAGCGTAGAAGGCCTAGAATGTAGACTGTAAATAAGTGACTGTTATGCATATATTATTACAAAACGGGTAACGTAACGTTGTAAATATAATGCAAATAATATTTTTTGAAAGTTTGACTATTGATTCATAATCGGCAGTTGACAGTCTTAGCAATAAATTTTACATTGGTTTATAACATTCCATCTAATTGTTAAAGAAAAACCACATGATCAAAGGTTTGAATGGATCCCTGTTAGAAAATTTTAAACACATGGTTTGACATGTATTTTGTTTCTTGTCTTGTTTTATCAAATGATTGATGTGAAATAGTAATTTTTATTATGTTTAGATTAAAAAAAAGTTCAATTATTGTTACCTGAGTCGTTCGAATTGCCTTTTTTCTTTTAAGTTGAAATCTGCTCAGTTCCCCTTTGGACAGTTTGAAAATGTCCTCTCACATTCCCTGGTTGGTGAACAACTGATAGAAAAAACAGAATCTATATCGACTAATGAAAGAAATAATCCTATTTTATTGAGAAGAAGTTCAAACCGCCGTTAAAATTATTGGATAAAGCAGATAGGTTATTTGTTATTGACACTCAGACAAGAAAGGTAACGTTTTCTAGATAAAATGATTCAACAAGTTCTTGAAACCAAGTATGATGAGGTAAAGAGTTACAGAGAAAGATGAATAACAAGAAAATGTAAATATGGCACCCTTAAATCGGAAGTAAGGTCTGGCCAAGTGTTTAAACTATGGAATCAATTGTTATTTCAAACCTTTCTTGTTCTAAGTAAGTGTAACATTTGCCCTTTAAATTTTAATGGTAGATATGGAAGAACGAAGTCGGCTTTGGGCTGCAATTCAAACAGGTACAACACGACGAAACGAGTCTATTGATAATGAGATATAATTTCAATATTTAAATATAGTTTACAGCTGAAAATTCAGAAGAAAAACTAGTAGATAGCTTTGCTCCGCCCGATCTAATTCGATTGAGTAATTTACACGTATGTTTTGGTAGTAAAGAACTATTGATCGAATTGTAAGAGAATTGCTAAGCTTGGTTTTAACCTCAATTAACTCTAAAAACGTTCACTCTAAAATACTTATATGATCAATTGGAAATCTCAGTTATGTTGTTTAAAAACTATAGGAGTCAAAAGTGACACATACATACCTGTATGCTGTTTCCTATGGCAAAATCAACTTTGCCAGACCTGTATAAGAGAATGGCATCGACAACAATTTTCTTGCCTAAGCTTAGTTGTTCATATAATTAAGAAGACATTTCCATAACCCCAAAAACACAAATTAGAAGAGCTTAAAGCATTTATGAGGCTTATAGTAGAATAAAGGTTATCACTAGCACATAGTACATTATCTCATAATGATAAGAAAGGTTAATCTTCCAGGGTAATAATAAGAAAAGATACGAGTAAATTAGGCCTATAAAATTGTGTCGGGTCGAAATGAAAAGTTTGTACAAAGCTTTGAAAGCTATAACTACATGTTGCAATTTTAGTTGTGCTTTAGAGTTGACTCCAGGCTTAAACATACTTGTATATTTTGTAAGGCTCTCCATTCTAGTTAAAAGTGCTTGAAAGTGCCAGAAATAATGAGTTTGTGGTGATATGAATTTTAAGTGAAAAATAGGATTGTTTTGCTTGTTCTAAAAATAGGACCCTCTCGCAGTCAACGTAAAGCTTTTCTGAAGTGCATAAGTTTGTAATTGAACATCATGTACCGTCTTTTATATCTTAAGTTGGATGACACCTAACAAACCACAAGAACTACAAAGGTTTGGACACAATTCAGTTTTAGACTGCAACAAGGAAGTGAGTCTTCATGACCAATTCTTGACAACAAGGCACACCTTCAAACCCTTAGAGTCTCTCTCCTCAGCGAGGAAGAAAAATAACGTGAAGGCGTTAATTTGCATTGGATAATCAACGAACCTATATAAGAAAATCTGTTGCCTAAGAAAAAAACATACCTTTAGAACAATGTACTATGTCCTCATTAGCTTTTTGGAGGAGGGAATTTATTTTCGACAGAAGATTATGATTGTTATTTGGGTAAAATTAAGAAATATAATGGTGAGTTTTCATGTAACTTCAAAGGCCTTGTACCATGAGCATCTGCAATTCCCCTTCCTGCTGTGAAACAAGGGCCATGGACCCAACATGTAAAAACAGAAATAAAATTAAATTATTTTAAAGTATGTTCTATCAACATTTTAATAGTATTCTGATATAGGAAGGCAAATTGTTTACCGGACAGGAGAGGGATCTGAAATGTGGCTTAGTTGTCCTGTCGAAACATCTCTCGGTGGATACTAATGGGTAAAACATGACTATGGCTAACCTGATTATGAGTCCGAAAATTTGTACTATGAGATGCATCAAGTATCCTCACAGTTGATAAAGTTAACTTCCCCTAATTAAGCTATGGGAACTTTACACACACTAAGGTAAAGATCCCATTTGAAGTTTGGAAGTAATAAAAGATGTATCTTGTAGCTGTACGAAACAGATTTTTGAGGGCTTTAAAATATGATAAAGACGGACGTTATGGAGTATAAAAAGATTCGAAACTCTATTTTTGACGGATCGCTTGTGAGAAAGGAATATCCTTCCCTCACATAATGTGTGAGAAAAAGTGGTTATAAATTTATATATGAAGAAATTTTCTCCTTCGCTTCTTACGCTTCAGACTGAATGAAATAGGAACTAGTTTCCGGACATTGAAAAAGCCTGCTTTATGTGCAACACAAGTTGAAAAAGGTGACCGTTGACTATCTTGAAGAATATCCTTGTTGGTTGAAGAGCATTTAATTTAGAGAAACTTATCGTCATGCTAGAAGCGTCGTAATTAGAGATTCTCGAGTAGCCCATATTCCTTTTGAACTGCAAGTTATTGGATTACCCATCCGTTTAGGGACAAATATATAAAGCAGCCTTCCATAGAAGAATCTGATCAATGATTCTGAGTCGGTTTATTAATAAAGTAGTTTTTAAATAAGTGCTGTAAGCAAAAACGTTATCCAAAACCTTATCTGAAAAAAAAAAAAAAAAAAAGACATGTTTTTATTTTGGAGCTCTTTTCAAATAGATATATGTTTTACTCTATGGCTTTTGGGGAAATGGTTGAAAATAATAAACAGATAACCAATCAAAAGAAAGATGTATAAGAATCCTTACTGATTCAGATCAGATCACTCCAGCTGAGTGGTATGACTCTTGTTTTACTAAGAGTATATATCCTCTGCTTTTTATCATATACATTTATTTATGATAATACTAAATTTATTGCTTTTCTGGTAGCTATGCTTTAAGAGAATCAACTTTCAAGTCTAATAACAAAAGAAAATAGCCATTTAAAATAAAGTAAAGGATCATCCAGATTTTAATTAAAACGCAGTCCCTAACTCATACGTTTTCGTCCGTCACACTTTTTAATAACTTACTGTATATAGATTTCCTACCAATTTACTTGAAGAACAAGTAAATTGTAAATATATTTTTTATCAGTTGATTAAAAAATCCTTTTTCTACTGTAAATGGAATGAATGTTATTTTGTGCAAAAGGCACTGAAAGTATATGTTTAAACTTACTCAATATGTCGTTCTGTTTGTTTACATATTATCAATTTTTTTTTTGTTTTATAAAATGGTTTTATTTCATTTGCCTTTTTTATTTGTCATTAATAGGTTTTAAAAAAACACAACAAACTTAAATTTTTAAAGGAAGTTGTTTCGTGTGAATGTATTGGTAAAAATAGTACCCTATCTTTATATTATTTCTGTTGTTTTTGGTGTAGTGTTATCATTGTTGCTTTAAGGCTAAGGTATTTGATATAATTGCATTGGGCTACTAAAACGAAGAATTAAATTGATATTTTTTCCATTTGCTTATTTAATCATATTTTACTATCATGTGATGTACTGTAATGGGGTTGGTCATGTATTGACGACTCGGTGGATTGCCACAACCATATGAGCTCAAAACTTAACAGATTTATAGAATCTTCTTGATGGCGTAAAAAAAAAATTTGAAACGTGTTTAACCGTTCTACTTACTTTTGGAGTATCCATCAGAAGGGAAAGACTCGAAATTCCAGGAGTTTAAGTCTGTGGTGATACAGGTCTGATTTATATACTGATAACTGTATTAAAAGCGGGATGGTAAAATGGGGCGGAAACTCAATATTCGCCACTGAATCAGACCATTGACATGTAGAGATATACCCATGTAAAAACATGATTTATGTGGACCATTGTCAATAATACATTTGTATGGGGGCAAAAGTCCATCCTACTTTGAAACAGGTATATCCCCCATCTTCAAGACTCATGCCAAACACAATGAACAACATCATTTTACCCTAAAATTAAGAAGAATTACAAGGTCCTCGTACAAAAATAAAATACAAGAAATACATTTGTCCATATAATCAACACTCCGACCGCTGGGGAGCAACTCCGACCCCTCTTTTTGAAACCCTCTTGAGGCAGTCCGAAGTTAAGTATACAAACCCATTTTTTTAGTTTTTCCAAGCATATTCAATTATCTGTATCTTTAAATTGGAAGCAGATTGTTAAATTTAGCTTCTTATCCCAATTGTAGGGCCCACTGTCGTTCAATGCGATAGATTACCATTGTATCCAGTTTCTAGCTCAATTTCCAATGCTAGTATTTAATGCTTTGGTATTTTTTCAATTCTTATATTTTTTTAACTCTACTGATTCTTTTCATATCTCATGATTTCCCAATATTAATTGCTGATCGGCTGTATGAAGCGTTACGAGAACATTCTTGAGTTGTGTGTTAGAGTGTGCTTATTGTTATTTTATAATATGCAGTTTTCCCGCATCCGTACAGTTAATTCTAGTTTGTTTGTGTTAGTAAGGTTTGGAGGAGAATATGACAGGTACTCAATTTTTACCTACCTAATCTTTCTAGTGCTTCTCTTTGCTACCAGGAGACCTCTATACCGCTATCTTCCACCAGTAGAGCCAAATTACCTCATGAAAAGAAAACAACAAGGGCTACATTGGAAATAGGAAATTATTCTCATGCAATTATTTGAGGTAATGGCTTATTTTAGTGTAGACCTATAGCATTTGATTTACCACGATGGTTAGTAAAGCAAGGAACCTTATTAGCCTAAATTAAATAGCTCTCTGCCATATAATAAACTACTCAACTCTCCAACTCATTGGTCCAATTTAGTTTCTATCTTTTTAGTAGAATAGGTTAGTGGTAATTCTTCCTAAATACAAATAATTAAAAAGTTCAATAATCTGATTTGTCGGCTTTAAATAATGTCCAACATTTTATTAGTAACAGATAGAATTTTTTTATTGAGAGTAGACCTACACCACTTTTGTCAATAAGTATGGCCTACACTCGTTTAAAATCTGATTTTTATTGAACTAACTTCTATTATTCAGATTTGGGTATTTTATTTAAACGGTAAATCTAAGCAACTATATGGGATCAAACCTCGATTTTTTCTCTATATTACAAATATAATGTTACCCAAATATTCAGATTAGAAAAAGGAAATGACTAGAATTTCATGCATGTGCTGAAAGCAGTGTTATAGTGAGCATGGCAACCGCTCGAGAGAATTACCTATTAACGTGATCAGGGAACCTGTTTGATGCACGTGACGTTATCTGGGCCAATTCAACATTTGGAACTACTCGATGTTAATATTATAATTATTTTTCTAAAAGAGCAAGGCGAGCGCAAAGCGCGCTGCGCAGCGGGCAGGCAATCTGATTGCGTGATCTTGGAGTATTATACTGAATTAAAATCAGGCCAAAGGAATGTACAGCAGATTCCTATTAACCAGTATTTTTACGGAGATTTTGTATTGTGGCTTATTATATATTGGTTTTACTTTAGTTTTTGCCAGCATGTAATTTATGTGTTTTAAAAATTGTTTTATATACATTACCTACGATTAGTATATGTAATATGTAATAACAACTTAATCAGTAATTTTTAATTAAAAAAAAGGAATCACACACTGATGCCTTGCCCGCTGCGCAGCGCTTACGCGCTGCCTTGCTTCTGAATTAAAAAAAAAATTTAACTTGAGTAGTTCCCAAATTTGAAGCCGCAGATCACGTCAGTTAGCCCCCTGATCACTAATAGGTAACTCTAAGCAATAATATGAACCGGTCTGGCGGTTTGCCTGCTCCTATAACTGCTTTCCCAGCAAGAAAATTCTAGTCATTTCGTTTTTCTAGAATTGGAACTATTGGGAACATTAATATTGGTAATATTGAAAGAAAAAATCGAGTGATTGACCCCATATGATTGCTTAGAATTACCTTAATTTACAATACCGTGAAAACCATGAAAAATTGACTTTTTTTTCATGGCGTTTGGGGCATTTAATAAGCCAGAAGTATTTTATTATCACAGGTGGCATATAGAACTGGTGGGGAAAGTGTATATTATTGTATTATAATTGATGGCCTTTTCGGGCATTATTGCGTTAAAAATATGTGGAAAATAATCCGACAAAAATTTTGTTCGTGAACAACACTTATGGAGGTGTTAAAGGAATTCAGGGGCATCACGTGATCTGGGATTCGACTTTTGGCAAGCTCGAGTTTTTATAATTTTTTTTTTCATAAAGAGAGTCAAGCAGTGGCGCAGCCACTGCGCAGCGGGGCAGGCATCGATATGACCATGAATTAAACAGTACTTGTGCAGCATCATTTTCAGTAAAATTTGCCAGCAGATACTGTCAAAAACCAAGAGTTTTTTCCAAAAACTCGTTAACTCCTTATTGATTTTTCGTTGCCGGACAGAATTTTTTCTTCACTATTGGTATTCAGGAAAAAATTGTAGTTTTTCAGGGGAGAAAAAAGTGAAACATACCTTTCCATGGGTCACGTTATTTGTAAATTGAATACCCCAGAATTTGGTATTATACATCTAATCAGTATGAAAACAGGAATTTTAATACGATTAACATACAAGAGTAAATACACATTACAATATTCTAATTACAAATTTTAAACAATAACATTAGCGTAAATCTAACTATGGCCTAGACTTACAAATTAAAAATATATGTTACAATATATAAAAGATTGCGCTGAATTGTAAGTGAGCTCATGCTTTCTTGTGAAGGGCAGTAGCCCAAACCCACTGTAAACTTAATAAGTAGGAATCAAAATATTCTTGTTACATAAATTGTAATATTGAACTTATTCACTTCGCATCAAAAGAATCGAAAACAATTCAATAAAATATAACAAACTAACTGAATAAGATGCGTGTAGGTAGTGGCCGCTATTAAAGGGTCTAACCCCTTTTTATTGACTTCAGATCATCCACGTTCAAATATGTGTAACTTAGACTTAGTCGTTGTACAGTTAAGTTGGCTTAACTCTTATCTACTAAGTGTAGCTATTTTGTTATTACCTTATACAGGTGGCAGTGAATGTCCTTATGTTTTTATAAAGAGGTTCTTAAAATACTTTTGTATATACAAATTAAATGTGATCATATTGTAGGTTGTGTATAATCCACCACTGTTTGAAGTATGTTATTCCATAATATTTTAAATATTTTACTTGCAATCTTTTTCTAATCACATGTAGTTTTAAATTCCTTTCCACATTATCATCAAACACATGGGACTGTTGACCATCTCAGAAATTTACATGAAATGGTCGGCCATGAAGGTAGTCCTTTACGTTAGATTAGGAAAATTGGCAATTTTTTCGTTCATTTATCTGAAACAGTATTCAAAGTTTTGGAGGGCTAGTATATTTATGTAGTTTCTCAAAATCTATCAAAAATCATAAACAAAAGTTAACCACAATATATAAGTATGAGGTTAAGTTGCATGGAGTATGTCAATCAAATTTTTATAACGGTATTTTTGTTTGTCCTCCAGAAGGCTAGCCTTTTAATAGGTTTTAGGGAGTGGCAAATTCAAAAATAGTCTAAGGCTAACTATGGTATTTTTAATAATTAAAATGTAAATGTCAATTTTTTTGGTTGTATTTGAGTGCACTGGTACTACTGTTATAAGCCTCGTATGAATATTCAGTGTTAGCTGCTCCTGATAGTTTATCTGACCGTTTTTGTGGGTCAGAGACAGCCTTAGTGAAATACCAATCAACTATGCCCGTACAGTAGTTCATGATGTCCATCCTACTCGACGCGATCTGGCGCGTTAAACTGCTAAAACCGATCAATTAAATTTTGAAGATTACTTACAATTTTAGCAGTTACGAATATTTGAAAATTAATTAATTTGCTTTTTTATTGGTCATCGGTGATCTTTCAGTTGTGAGGAGTATAAGTTTGTTGTGAAATCTGTGTTGTCTTATTTTTTAAATTAGAGAAAAAGCTAATTTTTTTACAC
>NW_025780478.1:0-51938 GCF_021130785.1 Homalodisca vitripennis | reverse complement strand
AATTTTTAAGAGTGTTGATCGCTTTCTAGTCACCAACACTTGATTGCTACTATGTTGTTTTAGTATCTTCCTACTTTGTTGTGCACTTTGATTTAATAAATGTATGTTATTTTAATTTGATACAATTTTTATATATTTAACCACTAGAACAATGTTATTTATTTTTCAGACCACAAATATATGGAACAATTAAAGGAAAAAAAATCAAAGTGTAAATCTAGTTTATAATAGTACTATAGTACATGCTTACTATGGTTGTGACTATGTATATTGTACACTTGTGTATTCAATGACAATAAAGCTTTTTGATTCTTTACAGTAGGAGGCGAGGAACTGTGCTCATGACATTGGCCAACAAGGATAGTGGTGAGAGCATGGCGTGGGAGAGAACTGCTTGTGTTTCTGTAAACATAGAGGCACTGTTGTCGCTAACCTTCCTTGCTCGCTAATGATTAAACATAGACTTGTATTTTACACATGACTTTACAACTTTTGCCTGCTCCGTTCACACGCACAGCTACATCCTTCTTACTGTTTTGTAATTTAAACAGTATACTGAAAAACGGTTTGGCTGACCAGTGAGAAGTGTCCCTCCCTCAATGACGAAACTATTTTAGTGTGAGTTCAGGCTCTGTAGAAGGAAGGGGATGCGTGTGGTAGAAACCAGTTTTTTTAAAAAGTTATAAAAAAATAAGAGAAATCTAGTGACTATACTAAAATGGACTTATTGATGTACTGTTGTTAGCGTTACGAGAGTGTTCCAAATAAACAGGTCAACCTGTGATACAATGAAATGTGACTGAACCATCAAGATCTCTGACAGTAAAAAAATGGATAATACATGAATAGCATTGCTGCAGAGAGAACGCCCTGTGGGTTGAGGCAGTTTCTTTATCTGACCCGTTCACCTTTCTTTACATGAGCGATGGGTGGGCACTGTGACTCTTCTTCACTTGTCTAGTAAGTTCTAGAACTTGTATGTCCTGGAAGCACCAATAACCTTATAAGGTGCTGTATCGCAGCACGTGAGTTGAGCTCCAGAAATGAACTTGTGAAGTGACAGAAATAGTGGTAATACTCATGACGGCAGGAATTGTATTAATAATTATTGACTGTGACGGTTGTTAAATAGACTCATGTGTAATATAGTTAAATAAGATGGATAATATAGTTAATAGTGCTATTGTGACAGTTTTATAAACAATAGTCCATTTAAAAATCAGCCTAGTTTTTTAAAGATATTATATATTTAGATTTATTTATAATATAATTAAAAATTTAGTAGATTCAATATTTCGCTGAGTGTTTCATTTAAGCAAACCCCATAACATTGCTTTTCAGCTTTAACACTAGTGAATTATGCTTTCAAATCTACATAAGACTTTGAGGTTTCCTCACTATGAAATAAGTTTATCACATAAATACATACTTACAGATCCAGATTCTTGTCCAATGGCCACGTTAACAACCCCCTTCAGTATGTACTCTTGGGCACTGATGGTTCAAGATCTTTTAACCAATAGAAACGCCTCTTTGTATTCTTCCTGAAACAGAATGAATACAGAAAAACTATTCATAAACATCAAGTTCAGAAAAGGTAAATTTACACACACAAAAATACAAGTAATAGAAAATTTCATTCTCCATTTTTGAAGTCCAGGGTGTTTGTCATTGATTGTGTAGACGGATTTTTCCATGATCCAGCAATGAAGTATTCTACTGAGATTCTTCTTATTCATTTATATGAGTGATTGTGAGAGCATTAAACAGTCTTCATTCCAATATACAACAGTTTCTTGGCAAAGAATACAGTCCTGTGAGCTGGTAGATTTAAGTCATATCCATATCTGATTGTTGGACCGCAGATGATTGTTTCAAGTCAAGTTGAGATTGACAGCATACATGATGACTTAAAGTATGTAACGAGCTTTGACGGTAAGGATATTTAGATTCTTTTAGGCTACTTTACAGCTGTCCTGAGGTAAAGTTACCACTCATTTCTATTGGATCAATTACTTGCTGGAGGTTGATATTTGATGCCCTCCAGAGTATTATCCCATATCTGATTTTGCTTCAGGACCCAGAACAAAGCCTTGAGGCACATCTAGAGACATAGACTGTGGTGGGGATGTTGTTTTTTTTAGTCACTCCATTGATTGTTTTGTATTATAGACAAGACAAGACAATTCTTTATTTTCACATTCATCAAGAAGGAAATGGCGTCAAATACATATTATCTTAAAATTTTTCCCAGGTTTGTTGTCATTAGCTGCCTAGGTCTTCACATTCTCTGCGAATCGGCTCTCCAATTCAAGAATTCTTTTACTGAGTAAAAGGGTCTCTCTTGGAACCAGGAGTGCAGGCTTTTCTTCAACTTCCTTCTTTCCATTTTCTTCAGCTCATCAGGGAGATTATTGAAGAATTTTGCTCCAGCATAGGTTTGTTTTATTTCAGAGAGAGTTTAACTTGTGGATTGGCAAAGTAAAGTTATTGGCATGCCTAGTATTGTAAGAGTGAATGTCTTGGTGCTGTTGGACGTTATGAGTTGTAGCTATCAAAATACACTCTACAATATAAAGGCTGACTACTGTTGATAACATCCACTCTTTGAATACCCCTCTTCAGCTCTCTCTAAATCCCAAGCCGGCCATGATTCTTAGAGCCTTTTTTTGAAGAATGAGGATTCATTGGAGATTTCTTTCAGTTGAACCACCCCAAACCGCTAAGCCATATCTCATATGGCTTTCAAACAGAGCATGATAGGCTGTTATTGTGGCTTTTGTCGTGCTTATAGCTTTCGTCCCTTTTTATGGCATAGATTGCTGAGCTAAGTTTAAGGCATAAGTTATCAATATGATTTAGCCAAGAGAGTTTGTCATCAACAATGATTCCAAGATAATTAGTTGAGCTGACAAGATTCAAGGTACAAGATATTTTATTGTCATTAAGCACAATACATATTATGCAATAGACAAAGTCAACATATTTTATAGCCTACTTTAATCTTTAATCTAGGCACAGTTATAGGACAAAATACAGTATTGCCTATTAATTGCTAGAACTAAATAACAATAATATAAATGTGAATAAAACAATTAAATTACAATTAAATAATTTAAAAAATCTATATAATATGTGCTAACAGTCCTAATCTTAAATTAACAATGGATTAAAAACTTAATGAGCTAATATCACAGGCTAGGTAATCTTCCAACAGTGTAAAAAAGCTTTATTTTTCAGCCACTTTGCAATGGGTAACTTTAAAATTATTAAGTGTAATATTCCATGCTTTCTCTGGTAATTTATTAAATAATTTTATACTGAAAAATATCTGGCTGTTTTTGGTCTTTTCGAGTCTGACTGGGGGTAGATCGAGTAAAATACTTTTTTCTTGTGCAGTGTGTATGAACATCTTGTCTATTTATGAAACTATTCAAATTTCTTTTACATCAAGTAATGAGCAGTAAATGTATAAACTTGGCAAGGTCATAATTTGAAGTTTCTTTGAAAAAAGGTGAACAAGATTCTTGCTTAGAAACATTTAAAAAAATCCTAATACCTTTTTTTTGCCATAAAAATATTTTTTTGGCACTGGAACTGTTTCCCCAAAGAGTGACACCATACCTCAAGTGTGAATGGAAAAATGCATAATAAGCAGTTATCAACATCTCTTGAGTAACAGTATTCCTTAGTTTACATAATAGGTATATAACTCTAGACAGTTTAGTACATAAATAATTAACATGATGTTGCCAGCTTAATTTACCATCTAGGATAAAACCCAATAACTTAACAGGAATCATTAATGTATTTAGTATTATTGTGTAGAGATAATGTTAAAATATTCAGTTTTATTATGATTCACTGCCAACCCATTTGCTTTAAACCATTCTAGACCTAATTTAAATGAACGTTCTTGATCAGATTTTAAGATTTGTGAGTCTTTATTACAGTTTAAAAGAGTAGTATCATCCGCGTACAAATCAGAATTACAAGGTAGGCTAGATGAAAAATCATTGATTGCAACAATAAACAGAAAAGGTCCCAAAACAGAGCCTTGCGGAACTCCCAATTTCACTGTTCTGAAATTGGACTTGTTCTCCCCCTGGACAACCATACTGTTTCCTGTCAGATAAATAAGATGACAATAATTGTAATTTTTTATGTTTTATTGCCCATAACTAAACAACTTTTTTAACAACAACTCATGATTAATACAGTCAAACGCTTTACTTAAATCTATCAATGTTGCAGATGATATAATCTTTTTCTCAAAATTATTTAAAATGTTTTCCACAATTTTTCCTATTGCTTTCACAGTGTTTGGATTTTTTTATAAATCCATATTGTTCTTTGCAGAGCAAATTGTTTTGAGAAAAGAAATCATACAATTGGTCTTTTAAAACAACACTCAAAAATCTTACTCAGTATGAAAACCAAAGAAATGGGACGGTAACTAGCAGGATCTGCCTTGCTGCCCATCTTATACACTGGCACTACTTTGGAAAATTTCAGTGCTTTAGGAAAAATCCCCTCAGATAACATCCAGTTGAATAGAAAAGTCAATGGTTTTACTATGTAGGGTATAATATCCTTGATGATTTTATTAGAAAACCCCAAAAATAATCTTCACTTTTTGATCCACTCAACTTAGATACATATTTTATAATTTCAAATTCAGTTATTACATTTAATTGGAATGTTTTACTAGCATTATTAAATTCTAGATAAATAATTACTCAAAAGCTCAATAGCAGTGTCAAAATTATTTTGCTTCAAATGTGTAGTACTAATTATATTTATAAAATAATCATTAAAGTCATCAGGCTTTATTAATTCTTCAAACGCTTTCTTTCTTACAATGAACTTCCTTTTTTTATTATACTCCAAGCAGCTTTACATTTATTTGGAGATTGGAAAGATTGAAGATTTGGTAGATCTGAAATGTCATCCTTCTTGTCCCAAATGAAATTTGTTTCGTCTTTGATTCATTGAAAACCAGGTCATTGTTTTCTACAGTAGTCCATAGCAATGTTAACAGCAATGTATGAATTTATTTCTAGATTTTCCACTGAGCTATTGGCAGTTAATAGCATAGAATCGTCAGCATACAAGACTAAATTACTGTATGAATGTAAAACTTTTAGGAAAATCATTAGTAAATAATATAAAAAGTACAGGCCCCAACACAGATCCTTGCGGTACACCACGGTCCATTGACAGGACCTCAGATCTTGAAATTTTAGTAACTCTTTTTTTATGGTCTGAGTCACTTCTACAACCTGGTGTCTTCCTTTCAAGGTATGCTGAGAACCATGAAAGTGCTGTTCCTTGGATTCCTAGATGACAAAGTTTTCTTATAATCAAGTGCATGGCTTAGACAAGCAAATGCCTTACTCAAGTCAAGTTGCACTCCCACTACATTATTTCCAGCCTCGATATTGTCCACAATGTGCTCAAACAGATCTACTATTGCAGTCATGGTGGATCGTCCCTTAATAAAACCATGCTGTTCCTCTGTCAAAAGGTTGTTCAGTTGAAGATGCTTGAAAAGTCTAGAGGAGTACAATTTTCTCAATAATTTTGGATTCAGTTGGAATTAAAGATATTGGCCTAAAATTTTCTATGTGGTGTTTACTGGACTTATTGTGAAGAGGGATAACTTTGGAAATTTTCATGCTTAAGGGGAAAGTACCATGCAGAAGAGACAGTTTTGTGTGATATGAAAAATCGGTACCCCGCTACTTGTTCATTATTTACAAAATTTTAGAATGTTTGAGGATATTTCATTTAAGCCAAATGAGGATTTTGTTTTTAGTGAGTCTATTACTTTACTTATTTCTTCAATTGATGTGGGTTTCCATAGAGGTCAGTGGCATTTCAACAGGTGGGTTCTGAACAAATTGCATTCTTGGGTTGATGTACAAGTTCTGTTTGAGAGTTTTCATCAGCAATAGTTGAGAAATAGTTGTTAAAATGGTTTGGCTATATCTATATGGTCATCAATTTTGTCTCCGTTTTTAACTATGAAGTCAAATCCAGAAATTGTGTCCTCGTGCTGGATGATTTCTCTCGCTGTTTATGATCTCCCAAACAGCCTTATTTTTGTTAGGCAGCATTGTCAATATGAGCAGCACTAGCTTCTTGTCTTAAGGTCCTTAATTTTAAGTCGTAAGCCTTCTTTAGCTGCGTAGAAGTTTGTTTATCCTCTTGGCTGCCAGAAAGACAATATCTCTCATTTGCTTTAAGAAAATCTTTCTTTAAGCGGAGAGCTTCTTCGTCATAAGCATGGTCGAGCTTTTGGTTTTGCCACAACTCTGAATTTTCTTGATTGGACAAGTGAGATCTAAAAAGTATGTTATTGTCTCAAATATTGTCTGTAGGCCTCTTCCACACTATCTTGTTGAAGTACATTAGTCCAAGATTCCTCAGCCAAATATCGTTTGAGATGTGTTTAAGTTCTCTGAACTTACATGTCAATGAGAGGAGGTAGTAGTTTTTTTTTAATTCAAACAGACAGAGGCAGATATTACCACTAGGTTATTGTCACAACATGTTCCCATCCACTCAGGTATCTCTGGAACAGTGCTGTCCTCCTTAATACTCAGTTAGTCTTTTAGCCATGAACAATTAATGATCCAAGCAGTCTAATGCTCAGCTTAAACAAAGAGAAATGTTCTGGTAACAGTATTGTTTGCTTCAATAATATCAATTATATGCTGAAGTAAATCAGTCAGAGCTGTAGTGGTAGATTTTTCCAGCCAGAAAACCATGCTGTCTATCAATTAAAAGTTTATACGTCATGTGGTTATTTAGGAGCATACCAAATACAATTTTTCTAAAACTTTTGAGAATGTTGACATAAAGAGATATTGGTCTAATATTTTGAAGCTCATGAATGTTACTTTTTTTGATAAAAGCGATATCCTTTTGCATCTTTACCTTTGAAGGGAATATCACTGAGTGGATCGCAATAATTAATTGTTGCATGTCTTAAACATTCTTGATGTAACTTCATCTACTCCTGCTGAAGATAAAAGTAAGATTTTGCACAACTTAATTGGATTTGTTATTTTGGAAAGTAGTCAGTAGACAATCAGTTTGGCTAGATACATTAATATTGGTTGGTAGGGTTATTATTTTTTTTAAGTTTCTCTAGCAGTTTTGCTATGAAAAGTCATTAAACATTCTTGCAACCTGAACAATGAGTTGTTTACAGCACTACCCTCCCCATATTTAAGCTACCATGTGATATCATTCACCTGTCTTTTTTATACTTGCTATCTGTTGATCAGGTCTTAAAGAGATTTTTATCTGGACTTAGTAATGTGGTCTACATTATTGTTATCTTTCTGAGAACCCCTAGCTTTAAGTCGTAGTCTTTCTTTTTTTTGGGGGGATGAAGTCTAACCTGTCCTCTGGATTGTTGGTTTGGAAGAACTTCTCTTCTAATGCAATGAACAATCTTCTTTTTTTTAAAAAAAATGGATCTTGTACACAAATTTTTTGATTTAGAACTAATTTTTTAATTCTACAACTGGCAGTCGCCTGATTATCAGTTGATATTAATGTTTCTGTAGTGGCAGTCACCTGAAAATCAGTCGATTTGACACGTGCCCGTTTGACATCTGTTATAATCAATACACGAACTAAACTGCAACGATTCATATACCACTGGAATCAGAAATAGTTGCTGATTTGATCGATGTATTTTGTTTTGTTTTGTATGCCATGATTTAAGTATGACATATTGAAAACGAGAGTTGTTTGTAAACAGTCGGCCATTGTTGTTGTATTGTTACCCGGTCGCGTTATTCTTGGCCATCTAAAACGTAAGTTTATTACATGAAATAAGTGTTTTTATGTAATAAGTGTGTTTATTTATGCATATAAATTCTCGTAGATTGTGTTTTATAAGTTTATTTTGTGATGTTATGAAGAAATATATGTGAAAAAATATATTAGTGAGATTTTGTGTTCTAGGCTATGTGCAGTGTTGTGATAGTTTTAGTTAGCTTTAGGATCATTTTCATATGCGATGATCATGATATAAAGCTTCTTTATTTATTTTTATAGGCTTACTTTTAACCCTAGAAGTGTGGAACCAGCATATTTTATGTCGGTTGTAATTTATGTGTGTTGTGCGGAACCAGCATATTGTATGTCGGTTCAGTTTTTTATTAAAAATAATTATTTATCTTTAAACAATCACCATGTTTTTGGTATCATTGAAATTGTGAGATTCCACTCTACAATTTCCATACAAAACGTTTTTTTTCTAACATCAATATTACGGTCGTGGTGAAATGTTTTCTGAAGAAGTCATCGTTTGAGTTGAATTTCGCGGGTGGCCTGGTCAAAGAAATACGTCATTTTCAACCAATCACAGCAAGTTACGTATTGCCTGCAAACAGTGCTGCCATATGTCAATAGACGCGGAATGAAATATTCTTTCTTCCAGTGCAAACAGAAAGTCATTAGAATGAATAGTTGATTTACTATGAATATTCTAAAAAGGGACAATTCTAAAGTTGTAAACCAGCATATTTTATGCTGGTTAGTATAATAACATTCACACAGTTATTTATTGTCAATAAAGAATATAAAAAGAACAGTGTAAAGTGAAAGAAACGATCTACCGGTACAATCTTTCAGCGGTAAATTTAGTTCAGTAGGTTTCCGGCAGTGCGAAACAAAAGAGATGAATCACGGCGTCGCATCAAGACCAACCCAACCCATCCCTGTTGGCCATTGTTGACCATTTTATTTCACCACGAGCTTATTTTTTTTTACCGATTTTCTTAATTTAGGTCTCTATTTTTTCAGGTTGAAATACTCTACTGCATAAATGCATATGAAATGACAAAAACATTATAAAACAATGTTATTTTGAATATCTATTGTTTATATATTTTCAAAAATGTTTACAATGCAAGGTTTTACAATATTTGACGCACAACATTTATTTTTTACTCAATTTAAAAATTATTGACTGTATTTCTTTCAAACATTATGTGCTAACATAATATAACAAGTAAAAAAATGTTTTCATATTTTTTTACATTGCAAACCAGATTATTTTTTATGAGTAAATTCTTCAACATGCGACTGTTAACAAAAATGTCATAACTCAGTTCCTTCTCAAAGTATTTGAACATATCTTATATTTTACTTTAGCCAAACAAACATACTTACTAAGGGTATATTCAAAAATTACATAAACCTAAAGTATAAGTGAAAATTTTGTAGCTTGTTTCTGAATTTTGTTGCAAAATATTTTCATTTTTCAAAAAAAAATTTTTTGTAAGCTTATGATAAAATAACAGTTTATTTTTTTGTTGTTTACTTTTAGTGTTTTCAAATAGCATGTATAATTTACAATAGAAAACTGTTTTTCATATAAATATATAGTCACATTTGGAGGTAAAAAAACGAAAAGCCCAAACCCTTGTACATTTTTGTACATTTTCGCTTTTGTAAAAAAAAATGGCAAAATTACAATTTTTGTTTAATAGAAATTTTTAATATATTTTCTAATTTGGCATAAAATTCTCTACATTTTATACATTTAACATTTTGACCTTACTGTAATATTTCAATACCTTACAGAGGTCCAAACTAGAAATTTTCATACAAAACTTTTTGCAATTTCTCATTATTTCCATGAAAATATATAATTAACCAAAAAATATCAAAACGTTTATTCCTATTTCAAATAGTAACAACTTCTGAGAAGAAAAACGATATATAACAATATATGTTTTCTTTATATTAAGTATTTTTCACGAATCTTTTAAAAAACCCTTGCAACACATCAAAAATGGACTGACGTTTTATCTTTGGTAACATGGACACACTTCTAGGGTTAATGTATTTTATGAATTTTTCGAGTAATAATTAAGGTTTTGATGAATTTTTGTAACACAGTCGTATCCATAGCAACGAATTTAGCCGTATTGTACTATCTTCAGATTAGAGTATTTCATAATTGTTTTAATTAAAAAAAGTGTAGTAAACTATACATTTTCTAAAACTATAAAAAATTTTCAACATTTTGGGTATTTTGGAAATATTTTTTTCACACAATATGTCTTTTATAGGTGCACCCCCACCACTTTTACATACCTTTTTTATTTTTTGAAAACAAATTTAGTAAAAAAAGTGATAAATTTCTTATATTTTTGGGTTTTTATTTCCATAAATAAAAAGTAAATTTTCTTGTGAAAACAGTGATATATAATACATATAGGTTTATAATCAAATTATATTTAAAAAAAAAATAAAAAACCAATAATACTGCAAAACACCTCAAAATGGCCTGCCACTTGAGGAAATTTCAACTGCCAGCTCGAGGGTTAAGGGACATGATAAGTTAAGGGCTGCTGTAAAGGTGCCAATGAATTCTGAATAAGCTTTTTCAGCTTGAGACCTTTTCCTAGCTTTGTAGTGCAAGTCCCTGTAAGCTTGAAAGATTTTTTGCATTTAGATGTATTCTAGGGTTAGTTGGTAGGCTTTTTAGCTCAACAAGAACATTCAGTTTTCTAAGTTGGCCTGTATGATCGAGGAGATATGAATGAAATATGTTAACATTGACACTACTTAGATCAAGGTTGTTGTAGACCATGGTCAATTGAAGAGACAGAAGTATTGGAAATTCTAGTTGGTGGAAGGTCCAGTCTAGTCATAAGAAGCAAAAAGGCTATCAAGGGCTATGCCTTCTCATTCCATGAACTGCCTAACCTGTCTATGTTGAGATCTCCAACTAGACAGATAGCACCATTTGCTTGAGAAATCTTGCCAGGAAGGGTAGTCAGAATATCAAAGGCATCTTTCACAGATGCACTATGTGTACAATATCTCCCAAGGATGCATAAACGTTTTTATTTCTTGCATGCACTATGATTCCTGTTATTTCACAAACTAGTCCCTTACTAAGGCTTTCGACTTCACCTCCAAAGTTGCCATGTTTGTAAATGGCCACACCTCCTTTTTATGTGGGCCTTTCTCCTAACTCAGAAACCATTTTATAGTTGATAATACTAGTATGTATGAGTGTGTCATTATTTAGTCCATCTTTGATAAGTATAACTACTATACCTAAATTAACAGAGCTAAGAATGGTTGGGATGGACCTGTATGTTGCCTTTCAATGTTTTTATCTAGAATTACAATATTGTTCTCTTTGAATTTATGTGATGATTTGAGTTCTGTTTTTCCATTTGGTTGATCATGTTTCTAACAAAAGCACCAGAAGCTTCAGCTTCTTCTTTGTTTGTAATCACAGGTTTTATACTGGTTTGTGGTGTGGTAGCTACAGTTCAGTTTTTTAAACAAGTCCTCATATGTTTCACCTTCATCTAGTTTTGTAGGAGGATGGTGATGTTTTCTCCACTGAAGAGGAAAGCTGGAGAAGTTTTTGAAATTGAATATTGTTAATGCTTGAGAGATTAAAATATTATCAGTAATCAAGCCAATATTGGATAGGCCTGAGGATGTTTAAGGAATCAATGGGAGCTGATCAGATGTTTTATTTTTTGTTCTTCTTCTTCAACTTTCTTTATGTAAGCATCAATAACCAGTCTGATTATATCATAGTCATCAAAAATCAATTCCAACTCCAATTAATTTTTTTTTTCTTTATCCAGCTGTTTTTGATGTTCTATTAGCTCTGAATATGTCTTCTATTTTATTTAAATGCTTTCTACTCTTACTTTGGCAGCCATTTCAAGCTTACCATCCCCATTAGTTGATATGTCACATAATCTGTTTTAAACAATACTCTGTTCTAGTTCTAATAAAGTCACTTAATATTATTGTGTCACATTTATCATAAAACAAATTATTGATTAAGCCTGTTTTTATAGGTTTATATGTTTGGGGTTTTACAGCTTCACTGCCTGTTCACTATCAATTTATTAAGCCAGTTCAGACATTTGCTGTGTCACCCCTTATTGTAGTTCTCATATATTCCCAAAATATTTATCACCTATTTTTCAGACACCACAAGATAATTTGAGATATTTATATTGTGGTTTTTAACGGTTTGAAATACTGGACAAGGTTTGACTGGACTTCTCCCGTTAGTAAGAAATAAAAAAGTTTTTGGTGCGTCAATTCTTGTCTGGACTCCTCTTGTTAATAGGTTCATGTATAAAAACAAAATAGTTTTTTACAAGTTTAGCTGTTTCTTCTTTGGGTCATACAACATTTTTCAGAGTCAAGACTAAACTATATTAGTTTTTAACATTTTGACTGATACTTTACGTCAAAAATAATCATGTGTAAAAAGGCTATTACACAAAGAAGTAATTTTGCTGAGTTAATAGTACTAAGGGAGCCAGCTAGTATGAACTGTGGAGAGGGGAGTATTCGTGTTTGCAGTGCCATCCCCCATCACCCACCAACAACCCCTTCTGCGGCACAACCATATATAGTCAGTAAACAAACCGACGATGTTTTCTTAGTATGTCTACCTTGAGTGACACCAAGACTCGCTCGCATGTCTCTATCTCTATAAACATGTGGCCTGTTAAATTTTGGTAAAAATTTAAGTATTCTTTTGCAAATTATGAGCTGATGAAAAAAACAAAAGAACTGTTTTGTTATAAAACTTATTACATTTAAGAAGTAGCCTTTATTACATTTTTAAAATATAGTACAATATTTGCACTGTTAAATTACCTGTTTGAAGCTCCTCCACACCTGACATATATTTCTCAGCTTCAGATTTATCACTACATTCTGAATCACTAAATAATCTTCATGACTGCATTCCCTTTCAAATAAATTACAAAAAATCGATAGAACTCTCAAGGATTTTTGACATCTAATAAGCCCCTGTTAATGTTTCTTTGCATTTTCACAATCCTTCTTCCAATCTTCAAGAAACAACGTTTTAAAATTTTTGCTTAGCTAGATTTTCAACATCAGCAATCTTAAGTTAATCTCATTTGCAGCAACCCAATTTTTGACATCCGCCCAGATTCCTCAATAGAATTCAACTCTGGATGATAAGGAGGCAGTCTTAAAATCTCATGTCCATATCAAATTAATATATCGTCTACTACATATTTTTTATTAGAGGTAGGGCTCTTACCCATTTGAACAATTTGATACGAAGCACAACCTATGACCACTACATTTTTTTCTGGAAGATTTGGTATTAACTTTTCTGTTAACCATTTAACGTATGTTTTGTGATTCATGTTGTCGTCATAATCGCCAGTTTTGTAGTCAAACCGGTCTTAATAATCATGCCCACGAAAAAAAGCCAGAACTAAGAGAAGAAAAACTAAGACAAATTGAAGACCAAGAAGCCAACACACTAAAGGAAGAATATCTTAAAGCACTGAGAACCTATGAGCTTTCAGGGAATAAGGCCGACAAGGCAATAACTGCAGAAAAAAAAGACTTTACGACCTAAGGCTTAAAACTTTGAGGAAAGAAGCTTCCACAAACCATATCAATACAGCTGATAACAAATCAAAAGCTACATGGGACATAATTAAGAATACATGGTCAACAACTAAAGCAGCAGACTGTAAAAAAATAGAATTAAAAATCAATGAAGAGCTGGCCAAAGATTCTAAAAAGCTAGCGGAACACTTTAATAGCTTCTTCATAAATGTGGCTGAAAACACGCTTAAAAAAGCTAATATGAACCAACAAATCTCAAACTTACCACCACTCAACCCATATCCTACAAACAATGTTTCTTCAATGACTACACTAGCTCCCACAACAGAGAAAGAAGTTAAATTCACAAATTCAGGAATTAAAAACAAAAAACTCCGCTGGTTTTGATGAATTCTCATCTAAAATGCTGAAGTTCTGCTCAAATGAATTAATTAAACCTCTGGTAAATATAACTAACAGATCATTCAAAGCCGGAGAGTTCCCAAACCTAAAGCTGTCTATAGTATACCCGAAATTTAAAGGTGGATCAAAACAGGAAGTTAGTAATTACCGACCGATATCACTTATTTCCACATTCTCCAAGGTTATAGAAAAAATTGTCCTAAAAAGACTCCTACAGTACTGTACACAGCACAGCACACAACTTCACAGCATGGATTCCTAAGGGGGAAAAATCAACAACTACTGCAATGATCGACATGGTTGAAACCATAATTGACAATCTCGAAGAAGGTAAACTAACAACAAGCATATTCCTCGACTTCAGTAAGGCCTTTGATTGCCTGGGGCACGAGCTCATACTGCAAAAACTAGAATTTCTTGGAATAACAGGAACAGCTAAAAAGTGGTTCGGAAGTTATATCATGGGTCGAAGTCAGCTAGTTGAACTCAAACAAACAACAAATGGGGTAACAGGAAAAACCAAGTCAGGTCCCTTACCAGTCAACCGAGGAGTGCCACAAGGATCAGTTCTCGGCCCAGTCTTGTTCATCCTTTTCACAAATGATATGCCTCAGTACATAGGAAATCAATGTCACACTCTTATGTACGCGGATGACACCACCCTGGTCCTAAAAAACTCCAAGTCAGAAAATCTAACATCATCTTGTCTCACTTCAGTAAAAAAAGCATATGAATACTGTAGTAAAAATGATCTGGCAGTAAACACTACAAAGACACTACAAGTTGCTTTTGGAAGGCGAGCAGAGATAGTTGAACACATCCCAAATGTGGAAATGAAGAATCATACTACGTTTCTGGGTGTTACCCTAGACAAAAATCTGACATGGGTGCCTCACTTGGACAGCCTATGCAAAAAGCTTAACACTAGCTACTTTGCAGTAAAACGCATTGCAAGTTCTTGTGATACAAACACTGCCAGGACTGGGTACTTTGCAGTTTTTGAGTCCCATCTCCGCTATGGTCTGGTTGTGTGGGGTGGAACCTCAAAGACTAACTTAGAGAGAGTCCTTAAAATTCAGAAGAAAGCCATCAGAGCCCTAGCAGAATTACACTACAATGACAGC
Organism: Homalodisca vitripennis; assembly: GCF_021130785.1. Taxonomy (NCBI): domain Eukaryota; kingdom Metazoa; phylum Arthropoda; class Insecta; order Hemiptera; family Cicadellidae; genus Homalodisca; species Homalodisca vitripennis. The sequence goes on along the minus strand of NW_025780478.1, from coordinate 36,996 downwards.
TGCAGAACAGCATTTAAAACTTTTAAAATCTTGACTGTTGTGAATCTCTATATTGAAGCAGTGATCTCCAGCACCTGTAATGAAAACCCTCAAAAAAACAGTGATGTCCATCAGTACAACACAAGGGGTGCTGAACTATATCACCTACCGACCCACCACATGTCACTGTATGAGAGAAAACCAACCTACATTGGAAGAAAACTGCACAACCACCTACCTCCGGAGATAAGGAAACTTCAAGGCAAGAACTTCCAGCACATGCTAAGAAAATGGCTTGAAGATCACCCATTCTACTCATTGGAGGAATTCCTTGAACTCAACTAAAACTTGTATATATATTATGCACTGTAAACGATATTTTGACGCCCTTACAATTCTCCAAGGAATTTGTAAATAAAGATTGTATTGTATTGTAATAAAGCCCATTTCTCCACCTGCATGTAAGATTATAAGGCGAGTCCCTTTCTTGATAGCCACAGCAACACTGGCATTTGAATTGTCAAACCATCTATTTTTGCTACATAAGAAGAGTCAATGTGTGACTCATGCTTGATACTTGGTAATTTTTTTTAACACATCTTTGATAGGACATGTCATGGGATTCCATCAATATCTTTTTATTGGTTTTTGATTTTATCCAATTGTAGCTCATTCATGTAAGAATCCGTTGTGCGCTGGTTCTGGAACCTGTAAAGTTCATATCAGCTTGCATTTTTGTCTGAATTTTTTTGACAGTCGGAAGACATTTTTCTATAAACTGTTTACAATACGCCTTACCATACTTATATAAAAATCAACGAGACATTACATGTCTTAGGCATTTTTTTGTTAGGAGTTTTGAATTTTTTTTGCACAGTTAATCTGGTTTGCATAAAATTTGACGTGCCACTTGCCGCTTGAACTCGTTCACGCATCTTCTAAACGCTTATTAAAAACTTTTCAGCGTTCATAAAATCCATAACTTTGGAAATCATTTCTCTTAACTGGCTGTTGTACACTTCGCCGCCTAATTTTCAAACAAAAGCTGGAGGAGTAGCCATGCAGTTTGACCATTTTGGTCAAAGTGTGTGAATAAAACTATGATTAAAAATCTGAGCAAGCAAACAAGCACGAAAAGAAATACAACTCAGTACACGTGGTGAAACAATTGACAAACAACCACAGCACCACACTTGTTTGGCGCTGACTGTACCACGCGCTCTAGCATGGATTAAAGGGGGGACACAGTTGCTTATACACGGTTCACGCTGGCTGGCTCCTTCAGTATCGTATATTTGTGTTTAAAGCTTTTAGATTGGAATTTGTTCTTAATAGATAAGTTGCAGTTATTGGTGTGTCTATATAATAATAATATGTCTTCTTGGATTTCATTTAGTTTCCAGGTATTAAAATGTATTTTTTTATTAAAGCGTATTCACTGTGCAGAGGTACAACGTGTTGTATACTTAGGTACATATTTTGTTGTTATTTTTTAGTTCTTATGTTTGCATGTTCCAAATAACAGTGTTTCTGGGCTTGTTACACTACTTGAATGCTCTGTTTCTTTATTCTTATATGTTGAATTAGACAACTTTAACTTTAGTGTTATTACAACTTAACTTATTACACATTTTTTACAATATTACATATGTGTTGTGTTGTTCACATGCATGAGAAATAAATTGTACAGTGTTTCTTTTTTTGTAATATATAACAGCTATTTCTATTTTAAACCACAACAATAATTATATGACCTACCTGCTTCAAGTGATAGATTACAAGATTCAGCCTAGCCTCAGGAATGACGTCTACTAGAGGTGGCAGCACCTGTAAGGCTGCAGTCCCTCCTCGAAACACCACAATGTTGTGTCGGATCAGGTCGTGGCCAAAACTGAACGAAGACGAACTCTGATCCTGTGAAATTTTCAAAACAAACATAGAACCTTTAATCCCCGGCTTGTTTTGTAAATCATTAAACACATACACAAACAAACAAATTTATTATGTGTCACAATTTTTAAGAGCATATACAGTTTTTTTATTCAAGGAAATAAATAGGATAGAGTAGACACAAATAGACAACCAAAGGAGTATGAAATTCATATGCGGAGTCTTTGCTAGCAGATCAGTTAGTTTACCTGTTCTGGAATTGCCGTTTTTGTTGCACTTTTGCTGTAAGTTACAAACTGGACTTTGATAGTAAGATGCCATCTTGATCAATAGCAAACAACAGAATGGGCCTGAAATATTAGGCTCATTCTACAGTAAATTCTTCCAAAGCATGGCACAGATTATCCTTTTATACAATACATATTATATTGTTAAGTAATTTTTATAATCCAGAGCATTCTAAAATATCTATTTTTGGAACATTGTGTTTAGGACCCCATAATTTAAATTCCACCTAGCTCTTTTTTAAGATTATAAAATTATAAATTGATTTGGTTTATACTGTTTATTTTCACAAAATTAACTACAAATAGTCAATATGTTATTCACATCCCTACAAACTTTTTTACTTTGAATTTGTTTTAAAGTTATGATATATTTAATAAATATTTTAGCTTAAATACAATATACATATTTCAATACATCTAATATTTTTAAATGTAATAAAAATAAGTTTTTTTTAAGCTAAAGTTTATAAATTAGACTTACATTACACAAACTTAATCAAAACAATACCATTGTAGTCTTTCACGATTTCAATATTATTTAGCCCAAAATTAAAATTTAATCTTTGGACTGATTATAATGTCATAGTTGAAATTTTGATAACATACAAACAGGCATTAACACATGTTTTCATGAGAATCACTTGGAATCGTTCACATTGTAAATATGTAAATGAATTTTTTTATAAAATATTATTGGGGTTTATACGCGATATGTGTGGGTAGAAAATAGATTTTATATGGAATTCATGCTTCCTTTTTACACTCGCATTCTACTAAGTATAAAACAAGTGAAAAGAGCACACCATAAGCGTCTTGATCTCAGTCTCTGCAGCCTTGCCGTTGTACAGCCGGAAGTGGTTGCAAGCCTTGAGGTTGATGGCAATGGCTGAGTCCGGGTATTTCTGCAGGTAAACTGCCAATACTTCTTGTGACACGTCATAATAATCCAGCTTGTAGTAGCAAAGAGCCACATACACGTTCAGGGCCAGGTACTCCCTGCAACCAAACTGTTACATAACTTCTTGTGACACATCATAATAATCCAGCTTGTAGTAGCAGAGAGCCACATACACTATCTGGGCCAGATACTCCATGCAACCACAACGTTACATCACTTCTTGTGACAAGTCGTAATAATCCAGCTTGTAGTACCAAAGAGCCACATACACATTCAGTGCCAGATACTTCATGCAGCCACAATGTTACATAACTTCTTGTGACACATCATAATAATCCAGCTTGTAGTAGGAAAGAGCCACATACACGTTCAGGGCCAGGTACTTCATGCAGCCACAATGTTACATCACTTCTTGTGACACGTCATACTAATCCAGATGGTAGTACCAAAGAGCCACATACACATTCAGTGCCAGATACTTCATGCAGCCACAATGTTACATCACTTCTTGTGACAAGTCGTAATAATCCAGCTTGTGGTAGCAAAGAGCCACATACACGTTCAGTGCCAGGTACTCCATGCAACCACAACGTTACATCACTTCTTGTGACAAGTCGTAATAATCCAGCTTGTGGTAGCAAAGAGCCACATACACACACGTTCAGGGCCAGGTACTCCATGCAGCCACAATGTTACATCACTTCATGTGACAAGTCGTAATAATCCAGCTTGTGGTAGCAAAGAGCCACATACATGATCCTGGCCAAATACTTCCTGCAGCAACAATGTTACATCACTTCTTGTGACATGTCATACTAATTCAGATGGTAGTACCAAAGAGCCACATACATATTCAGTGCTAGATACTTCCTGCAGCCACACCCTAACTTCAATTTTTAGAGCAAGTTTTCCTTATCCTCTTGTCTTTTTTGGCGTTGAGTAAGTTTATTACATAATAGGTTCATGTGAACTGTGGAATGAGTAATTATTATGAGATGTATCATCGTCTTGCATACTTATATTATTATTTAGTACAAGCTAATTTTTTACTTTAAATAATTAATACTATTAAAATGACTTTCATTTAATTAAATTTGGATATTTATTTGGTTTTAAAAATCTGGGTTCAGAAAACGGTTAAATAATACAGTGATAGTTATAAACCATCATCATTAATATTATAAACCAGTTAGTTTCAAATATTTCCTTAAAATTTTATTTCTTACTTTTATTAAATATATGAATTATTAAATAGTGAATAACTGCTCATAAAATAACTTATTACAAATGAGCATGCACATTGATGAGGGTTAAAGAAATATTTTTGACCCTTTGTTTATGGTAACTGATGTACAAGAACGAAAAATTCTAATACCTTGATTTTAATATCCCAATTAAATTTTGTTTTATATACTTTCAGTTTCTGTATTTTAAAAAAAATTTTAACAATTTATAAAAAAAGAACAATATAAATAGTAGTCTTTTTAACGCCTGAAAACCACATACACAGTGTTAGTACAAAAATATTGCCTCTTCCTTTAAAACACACATGATAAACTGAAATATTCAGATTACTAATGTTAATATAATATAATTCAAGCTTTATCACACATTATGTCTTTAATCAATGAGTAATTATTGATAAAAGTGTATGTGACTTCTTTACGAACCAGGTAACAAAATTAATGCCATTTAATTATAACCAATGTAAAATACAATTGAAATGTACAGATATTGCCCATTCCAAACCAATTTAAATATTTTATTGTATATGTTGAACTATAAACTGAAAAACATATGCCTGGATTTCTTGGTTTATGCAAGACTATGATAGTGGATTATAACAAATGAAATACAAAACTAGTTTTACGAGGCATATTCGTAAAGTAAGGCCGTTTGATTATATTAAAATATTAGCACTTTGGAACACAGTTTTACTCTTGCACCATCATCAACTGATTCATTGCGAAGCTGTAGCAGCATTTGTTGTGCTTCAGAAGTCGTCTGTTTGTCCGTGCATGCAAACAACAATGTCCACGACAATAGTTGATGTGTGTTAACTATGAAGTGTGTTCTGTGATATGAATCTTGTATGCAAAAGGATTGTTGACTGCTAAAAATTCATCGGGAGTTATACCTAGTTTATGGACCCACAGTTATGAGTGAAAGAAAGATTAGACAATGGTGCCGTGATTTAAAAAATGGATAAACAAATCTACATGGTGAAGAATGGAGTGGCAGACTCAGTATCCTGACCGATGAAATCTTTTCGCAAGTAGACCAAAAACTGTGATCTGATCGTCAATTGATGATTAATGGCCTTGCTGAACAATTACCTCAACTTGGAAGCACTACTGTCTACAATATTGTCATGGAAAACCTCGGATACCACAAATTGTGTGCAAGGTGGGTACCGAAAATGTTGACCAACCACCATAAAGAGCAAAGAATGTCCAATGGACGAGAGTTTTTGGGCCATTACCAACAAGATGGATAATTTAGTCTTCTGGTGTTGTTGACGGGGACAAGATGTGGATACCCTACATCAATCTAGAAACAAAACAGCAATCGATAAAGAGGTGACACTTATTCTTCACCAAAAACCAAAAGAAGTTTAACCAAACTCCGTACACAAGTTTAAAAATTGATGGCTACCATTTTTTGCAACATAAAGGGTGTTCTTTTGGTAGATTTTATGGAACATGAGACAACAATTACAGCCTGATTTGTACTCCGAAATCATCAACAAACTGAGCCATGGGATCTAGAACAAATGACACGGGAAACTGTTATTTGGCGTAATTCTCCTTCATGATTATGCGTATCCTCATACTGCTGCCAAAACCAAAATTTTCGTTGGGAGCTCTTTAATCACCAACCGTACAGTCCTGAACTTGCACCAAGCGACTACTTCCTCTTCTTGCACTTGAAACGGTGGCTTGGTGTACAACCTTTTGAAACCGAAGAGGAAATGAAAGAATGGTGTTGTCGACTAGTTAAACTCTCAGGCGCGACTTTCTATATAGAGTGGGTAAAGAACTGGTGCAGAAGTACGAAAAATGCTTACAGGTGAATGGCGATTATGTAGAGAAGTGAAGTAGTTTTGTAGCTAACTAAACTTGCCAATAAAATGTGTTTCTTATGAGTTTATTTATTTTTTCATGTGATCACACAGCTCTTACTTTATAAATTTGCCTTGTATATTAAGTATAAGTTGGTAAATAAATAGTATATACAGTTTTACATAAAAACGTACAAGTCATACAAACTTTAAACTACGAAGAACGGATAGTAACTGGATATCATCCTGAGAAACTCTCTTCTTGAGTGGAAATTGTTTGGGGAATAGTATGCCACTGATAGGAAAAGGAACATGAAATGGAACAGAAAACATATAAAATTAATTAGAATAGTTTCCAACATTAATTTTTAATTTTCATATTGAAATAAGCTGAATTTATTTTAAAACGTCCGTTTCCCTCAATCTTGTGACAATCTAAACTTTTTTAGTGTAAAATGTCAGTAGTACATATAGTTCATATTCTTTTCAACTGAGCAAAAAAGTAACAACCTGTAATCATGAGTATAGCCATCCCTTCTATATATTTCATAGACATTAAATTAAATAAACATTAAAATTCTTGGATGTTTTCAGCACTCTTAGTTGAACTTAATGTTCCAAACATTTGTGCTATCAGTAATGGACGATTAACAAAATATCACTGTCTGCAACCCAGCTCGTGTAATGAAAAAGCGTAATGATACTTGTAATGTACTTGTATTAATATTATATTATATTAGTATAATCAGCGTTCTAGTGTATATTACTCTATGTTGAACTCTATGTATTAAATCTGATTGGTAGTTTCCCATCACGCCACTTGTATATTTCTGCCCAGCGTCCTTTGCCTCCTTCTATCCAACCACGTTAATCAGCCTGCAACTCTCGAAACCTACACCACCACATGTTCACAATTAACAGTATTTTCATTTCCATGCCACTCACCATACATAACAATGCTAACTTCTCCAAGTGTTTCTGGAGTTAGTGATGATCATTGAAAAAATTGCAAACTTCCTAAAGATCATGTCTTGCTATAAAGACCGAAGGATTGTGCACTTTAGCAGGGACCATGTTACTAAGCATATTTTCATGGAAAACAACACATCTCTAAGCATTCCTGAAATTAAGGATAGTACAGAAATAAATTATCATCTTCACATTCCATTTTATCTTGTTGCACCATGTCTGAAAATACAGCATATTAATTTAAAAAGAACATTCGTGCAACAAGGCCATCTTCATGCATTGCTACTTGTATACTTATTATGGTGAGATTCCTTGGTATTCCTGAAGTCAGTACTGGATATTAGAAGAAATCATCATTCCTATGCTTAATTCCATTTATCTGCTCCAGGCCCAAAAGTATGTATCTTATAACGAGGTGTCATCAGGCATTTTTGTTTTGATAATGAGTATTGCTATGATCAGTAATTTGATGTAAGAAAATAAATAAATAAAAATCATGTTTATAGTCTGTTTTCAATGGATTCAATGTAAAACTTTGATCTACTTATTATTGAATATTGTGAAAAAAATGACCACATCTTTTTAGAGTAGTCCGAATTTTATTTCTATATGTCACCAAGAATCTCATGCAATTCACTAAGCCTTCCCCATAATATGTGGGGTGAAGAGTTCCTTATGGCATAAAAAAAGGTTTTCATATCTTATATTGCTGTGCATGATTTTATTTTCATAAATTCTACGATGGATGGTACAATGAAGGCAATAAGACACATTTCTTATCAGCTTATGAAATACACAAGTTCTTACCTGTTATCAAGCAGGATGCGTTTGTAGATGTCGATGGCCTCTTGGTAGTGCGATCGTAGGTAGTGTATGCTGGCCAAGGACAGTTGGTCCTCTATCACATCTTGCAGCTGCTGGTGATGCTCCATCAACTTCTTCTCATCACCCAGTTTGTGTGCTAGATGAAACAAAAGACGAGTCTTCAGGCGACTTGCTGGAGCTGAGTCTAGAATCTGTTGGAGTATTGGAATCATGTTTAAAACAATATTTTTATTCGGTTTGTGTGTTAGATGGAACTAAAGATGAGTCTTCAGGCGACTTGTTGGAGCTGAGTCTAGAATCTTTTGCGGAATCTTGTTTCAAACAATATTTTTGTTCAGTTTGTGTGCTAGATGGAACAAAAGACGAGTCTTCAGGCAACTTTCTGGAACTGAGTCTAGAATCTGTTGGAGTATTGGAATCATGTTTTAAAACAATATTTTTATTCGGTTTGTGTGTTAGATGGAACTAAAGATGAGTCTTCAGGCGACTTGTTGGAGCTGAGTCTAGAATCTTTTGCGGAATCTTGTTTCAAACAATATTTTTGTTCAGTTTGTGTGTTAGATGGAACTAAAGATGAGTCTTCAGGCGACTTGTTGGAGCTGAGTCTAGAATCTTTTGTGGAATCTTGTTTAAAACAATATTTTTATTCAGTTTGTGTGATAGATGGAACAAAAGACGAGTCTTCAGGCAACTTTCTGGAACAGAGTCTAGAATCTGTTGGAGTATTAGAATCATGTTTAAAACAATATTTTTATCCAGTTTGTGTGTTAGATGGAACAAAAGATGAGTCTTCAGGCAACTTTCTGGAGCTGAGTCTAGAATCTGTTGGAGTATTGGAATCATGTTTAAAACAATATTTTTTATCCAGTTTGTGTGTGATAGATGGAACAATAGATGAGTCTTCAGGTAACTTTCTGGAGCTGAGTCTAGAATCTGTTGGAAATGAAATGAAAGAAAGTTTATTTCCTGTATAATTACAATACTATTACAATTAGTATTAATATATAAATTGATAATTAATATATGTACAATAAATAACTAAAAGTATTAAAATAGTGTCTGGAAATTAGCCTACATGGGCAAGCAGCCTGTGCGTAGGCTAGAGTCGTATTATTAATACCTAATATGAATTTACAAACTTATCTCCCAGGAATGTAGCACTGATATATCTCTAACCAAAGGTATCTCCATTAATACAATGTTCATCGCCATCAGTGCATTCCAGTACCTGTCAATAGGTTATTTTTCAAGTCCACAGCCGAAGATGGGAATGAGGGGGGACAATGTAGTATTCAGTAATGTCTACTGTAGCAGTTAGTCGTAGGTAAACCATAATCATGAGCAAACAGTTGGTACGAGAATGGTCATGACCGCTCACACCACACCCGGACAGTAACAAGGTCTCGGCCTCCTCAAGTCCAATATGCAGTAGAAAACTTTTAACTTTATGTTTGAATATTTCAATAGACAAGGTTTCGAATAAAGAAAAATTACTAAATTTGTTACATATATTTCTAAATAAGGTCTGAGATATATAAAATAAGTTAGTATTTGAATATGACTTAATTAATGGTATGACAGAGATCCCCACTCTATTAGAGTGCCTGGTATTATAAGAATGTGACGTTAAAGAGAAAATTGTAGAAAAATGTTTATATATGTTTATTAATATACTTTTTATATACAACTGGCGTAAGGAAAGAATTGATGTTTCATGAAATTATGAATGGAGTATTGGAATTATATTTAAAACAATATTTTTATTCAGTTTGTGTGTTAGATGGAACTAAAGATGAGTCTTTCAGGCGACTTGTTGGAGCTGAGTCTAGAATCTTGTTTAAAACAATATTTTTATTCAGTTTGTGTGCTAGATGGAACAAAAGACGAGTCTTCAGGCAACTTTCTGGAACTGAGTCTAGAATCTGTTGGAGTATTGGAATCGTGTTTAAAACAATATTTTTATCCAGTTTGTGTGTTAGATGGAACAAAAGATAGTCTTCAGGCAACTTTCTGGAGCTGAGTCTAGAATCTGTTGGAGTATTGGAATCATGTTTAAAACAATATTTTTATCCAGTTTGTGTGATAGATGGAACAAAAGATGAGTCTTCAGGCAACTTTCTGGAGCTGAGTCTAGAATCTGTTGGAGTATTGGAATTATATTTAAAACAATATTTTTATCCAGTTTGTGTGTTAGATGGAAATAAAGACAAGTCTTCAAGTGACTTGCTGGAGCTAGATTTGTGGTCAAAATTTCGTGATCAGGGAGTTCAAGGCAGCAACATTTAGTGGTTGTATAGTTAAAGTGGACTATTCTTATTAGGAAATTTATTTGGAAATTTTGAGTTGACTTAAAAAAAAATGTTAAGGGCTATGAGATTATGTTTATTTAAAGGCTATGTTATTTTTAAGTCATTCAGTAATTTGTATCAGGAATAATGTCAGTATTTTAAATTAGTGTTATAATAATTGATTATTATCATCCCTGAATGCTAAGATTAATGTTTGTGTGTACAACTTCCTGTACTTTGATATAAGGTTTAAAGTTAGTCTCAAACCTTTCCACTACCATGCCTTTAGTTTTAGTCATTAAAACAGAAATTAAGAAAGGTACTATATATCTTATAGAGTTTTTACTAACAAAAAATTATTATTTCTTAGATAAATTTAGGTAAAATCAGCATTAAAACAACATCAATAACTCTATTAGAGTACTTTATTGAAATAAGAGATTGGGACCTTTATTATTGTATTATTATTATTTTAAAATAAACTTGGTACCAAAATGTTCAGCCAGATAAAACTATACTTTGTATGACATTTCTTATTCATGTTTACCTGAAAAACCAAATGATATTGTTTAATAGAGTAAGTTATGGACACCATATATAACAATACGGTTTTTAATTTAGCTTTACTGTTCCTAAGTAAACTAATTTGTTTCCATGACAGGCTGGTGTTAGTTTATTGATGAGATTATAAAAATAATTATCCCAGGTTAACAATATTCAAATTAGTATCTTTACCTGATAGACATTAGTCATAGACATATAACCACCTTACTCTGTAACATGTACAAAGCACAAAGAATAACATCACTTCAATCAAATTAAATACTAATACTAATTTAAATATATAAATTTAAAAATATTTCATATTCTGTATATCTTAAATATTTCATGACTCAAAGATTTATGTGGTAAGACCAATAACCTATCTAAATTCCTTATTGTTGTTGCTCCATAAGAGCTTATTCGATAAGCTAAATGTGAGTGGATCAATGAGGAATATATTACTTAAGTGTATTTAAAATACTAAGATTTGCCATTTGTTGTAACAGTGCCAGTGCATATAGACCAGTAGAAAATTTATTAGTAATGTGATCTACATGTTTACCCGAAGCTAAATTCTTATTAATAAATAAGTCCTAGAAATTGTGTATGATCTACGTGTTTCAGTCTGTCATTGTCTAAAAAAATGTCAGGATTGAAATTTAATTTGGATTGTTTTGTACAAAATATGTAATTAGATTTGTTTGGATTTAATAAAAGATTCCTTTTGTCAAAAAAGCCTTAATCCTACTTATACCAATATGTGATGAAATGACAATATTTTCATGTATCTGACCAGAAAACTAAACATTTGATCATCAGCATACAGACACAAGGTACCATCCAAACCCTCCATCACCCTCTGGCAAACCTCCTATGTAACATAAGGACACTAGAGGTCCCAGGATAGACCCCTGGGGTACACCATGCCGTAGTGTCTGCAGTTGTATTCTATGAGCCCTCACATACTGACTTGTGAAATATTTTCCTTCTATTTCTACATATTTTTTTCTGTTTGTTAAATAGAAATTAAACCATGCCTGCTCTTTTCCATAGACACCTAAGACAATCAATTTAATTGTTAACTTTACATGGCAGGTTTAAAACATGTGGATTGTAATTTCATTAATGATGATAACAAAATGTGCATTACTATGTGACAAACTTACGAATTCTTCTAAATGTTCTAACAACTCATTTCAATTTCACAACCTTTTCGCTTTGTGGGTACATTCCGAGAAAGAAGTAACAGCAAGCAAGATTAGTCTGCAAATCCTCAGGAGCATCCTTGGACCGACTGAGGAACTGGTAGATGGTCAGAGCTCGTTGGTAATCTCCAAGATGGAACGCACAGTAGCCTAGCCAACGGTTTGTCATTTCTGTACCTTTTCCACTGCTCTGATCAAACTGTAACAAGAATTGTATGTATGATAAGAAGGTTAAACCCTTCATTGATAGTCAGAGAGGTTTTGTTTTTTAAGACTCACAATCCTTGTCAACTGAACTGACAAAATCATTGAGATAAACAATTTTTCTTACAAAAGGCTTACGGTACTTCATATTTTTTTAAGATATTGGATCAGATTTTAAAACAAAATTGTGATATATTACATAAGAATTTCAATCAAATTCTTCTTAAATATGAATTAGGGAAAAAATATGTTTTAAATCTTGATCACGTTTTGATCAAGTGTATTTAAATTTGAGCCAAATTAGATCAAGTCAGTATCAAATGTGATTTAACATATCATTATTGCCATATTAAGTGTAATGAATATAAACTTTTAAACACTTTTGAAATTCACACTTAAATATTATTTTATTATTGATTACTTTTAGCGCCAATGCTTGTCTTTACAAAGTTTTGCCAAATGTTTAGAAATGACCCTTAAAGCAGTTTATTCACTCTTGTCCTTCTTATGTTGCTCTTATTTAGTGGTAGTTCCACCAGATGTGTCCTCACCACCCCCAACAACACAAAGAACACAGTGATATAGTCGATTCTACCGCCATTTACTATTTTCACCATCAAAGTTTGATTATTAATTTTAGTTTTAAAATTCTGAAAATAAGTTTTGTTTAACCTGATACAAAATGAGCAGAAAGTTTTAAAAAATAAGAATTGTGTTTTTAAAATTTAAATCAAGAAATATACATAAAATTATTTCAATTAGATGCATTGTTTTTTTCAACATACTTACTGTAGAAAAATACAGAGGATTTTCTAAAATATTATTAAATTGCTGTATAGTTGTATTCAACAATTACCCAAATTCATTAAAATGTATATAGTAGAACATACCTTTTATCGTTAATTCAACGTTATCTAAAAAGAGAAGTAGCAGTAAGTTTAAAGACAAGAGCAAATAATTTGCTTTACAATGGTGCTTTATTTTTTAGCAAAACTTTACAGGAAATAAACAATATTATTGTGATTAATAATATGTCTTACTTAGAGTTCATTGTAAAGTTTTCCACAGCAAATACAGATCTTTTGTACTCCTCAACTTTCAACTCTCCTTCAGTAGTGTGTTACAGTGAAATTATACAAACTTCCTGAGGTTATTTGTTTTGCTGACTCATCTTTATAACAAAACTTCCAGATGTATCAATCATTCAGTCCTAGAGTCTCCTCCAATCTCATATATTGGAACCACCTTATAAGTTTACTTGATTAAAGCAAGACAAGGAATTTAGATTTATCCCTTGCTAGATGCCAACAGAGTGCTAGATTATTAACACTTTTGTGGTGCAAAATTCACCCTTTTGTACAATATGTTACAAAAAGTTATTTTAAATTTCCTCATTTGCTTCCAGAGATACTCTCCAATTGGGTAGAGATATTTTGTTTCAATCAAGAATTAAATATATATTATATATGTGTGTGTGTGTGTGTGTGTGTGTGTGTGTATAATTAATTGTGTAACAACTATATATATAGTACAAATATATAGTTGTTCTTTTCATAGCACATTGATTGCATTATTGGAATTTTATGAAGATTATTTGGATGTGTAGTTGAGTACTGCTTACTCATTATGTAATGAACTAACTGCACAGCATAGATCTCATCAGCCCATAGCCAAGGAATTTTTCCATGAGGTGAGTAATCAGTTCCAGACACAAGTAAAATTTAGTTGTAAATGGCAAGATGTTTTTATTATCTGTAGATTAATTTTTACGTAAATACAATAAATTTAGTAAATTAAATACAATAAACACAACTGAATAAGGATGACAATTGTTCACTTTGTAAATAAACTGATATGTAGCACAAACAAGTAACTGTTTAAGGTGCTAATTGCTTTGGAATATTATTCGTACAAATTTTAATTGTTTACATATTAGGCTAGTATGTATTCAAATACCTATACTTACTTCCAAAATAGTTATAGCTCCAGTATAGTCACGTCTCTCGAGAAATTCCTCTAAAGTTGGAACCTGTTTTGAATTACTTTGTTGGTCTGATGGTCCAGCTCCAACAGCTGGTTTCATCCGAGATAAGATCTGTAATTTAAAAAGAAATACTGATAATGGCTAGCAGAAGTTGTACTTAATGAAAGAAGAAATTGGGAATGAGTTATTATAACATATCCATATAAGTCTCTCCGCTGACTCCCACATATACGGTACACATTTTTGTATTGTGATGGTTAAAAATATAAAATGTTAGTTTTCTGCTGAAATATTTTATCCTATAGTTGTTTATTGTTAAACACAATGGCACAAACTGCATCACTATAAAACTTCTTTTTTTAAATTAGATTTTATTTTTATTGTATGCTAAAATAAATTAACACGGTTTAGAAAAAAAATAGTATAGTGCAATTTTAAGAATGAAATTCAGCATGCTTGTCTAATTTATAAATATTTTCAGAGAAAATGTTTCGTTAACATTATATTTTTAAGCATTATACACCATCTAATAAATAGAAGGTGTTTATTTAGTTTTACATAAAGAAGTGTGGTTGAATTTTTGGATGAGCAGGATTTTATTTAAGTCATGCTATGTGTTGTAGTTTGATGTGACCTGTTAGGAAGTCCAAGTTAGTTGTATCAGCACTTGTTCTATAGACTGAGTTTTAGGTGCCAGACAAACTTCAGCAAGTCCAGAAATTTTTTCAGATTTAATTGCAATCATGGATGTGCTGAACACGTTTTTCCTTACCCCCAACAACTATCTCCCCTGAATCTTTAATAGCTTATAATTATCATATCCTCGCCCTTCTAGTCATTTATCAAAAAATAACTTCGAAATCACACCTCTTTTTTACTAACATGGGTTTATAAAGTAAATATTTCTTTCAATGTACTAGTAAATAAATTGAATTAAAAGATAATACTGTGTTATAATTAAATAAATTCTAAAAGTCAATAACTTTAGATTGCTTTAGCATGATAAGAAGCACTAGAACACCTGTCAAATGAAAGCCTTTCCTCCACTACCCACAGGCTGCCACCCCTAAAGAAAATGTTCCTGCCTACATAAAGAACCGTTTGAAGCTGTAAAAAGTATGCCATATTATTTCAGTAAATTAATAACTGGAATAACTATTTAAAAGCATAGCTCCTATGGCTATAGATTTCTGACGGAGACTGTGGGGAAACCTGTCAGTTGTGAAAAGATAACAACTCTCTGTAGGTCCTATGGTCATAACCGTCAAGGGGTAACATTTTCATAGAAAGTAAATAAAATTATTTGGTACTCACCATTTTGATATATTTCTTATCAGTTATAGCGAAATAAGAATATGTAACATTGATTAGTTGTACAACTTAATAATCATATAAGAAAAATAATAAGTAGTGTAGAAATAATGATAGTACGCGTATTCTGTTTGTTTTGGTTACGTTACCATGGCAACTTGCTTCTTGCCATAGAAGAAATCTATAAAAACTACGTAACGTTTTTCCATAAAAAAAGTTATAGTAGTATGGGACATACCATTGCAAGCCTGGGTTTTGAAAATATACTACAGTTTAATGCACTTAGGTTGGATTTATATTTGATGTTTAAATTTCACATAAATATAGAATATTAGTTTCTTACGATAGCACTGATATTAAAACTATTATTGAGGATCTTTACTTTAATCATAAATTTTAAAAAACTGGCAGACTTCCAATGATATGTTTCGTACTATGCTGTTATAAACACGATATAGGACAACGTGATAAATACATTAAATTAAACAAAGTTTGATACAGTAAAATGTTTTGTTACATGTATAAAATTATTGTGAACCGTGAACAACTGAGAAACTGATATATAAAAAACGGAATTCTACATTGGTGGGATCTTGGATTAATTCTGTAATTCTATTCAATGCAAGTTAGTCAAGTACGTCTGTAAGAGAGAGAAAGACATATTACATATTAGTTATGTCGTTAATGAGATTTTAGGATAACAATTTTCACATAAGAAACTCATACCTCATTACTATTCCACATACAGTCTAAAAAGGTTTTAAAATATTTTGATGGTGTGTCTAACATAGTACTAAACAGATTACGTAGATCACAACTTCTTTTATTTAACTTCATTTCCTCTATTCATCGTTTGCGTAAGTATTTTCTACTTACCAACAACTATGAAACATTCGCAAATTATTTTAATTCATAAACGGAAAACTCTCGTTCAAGTAAACAGTTATCGTCTAAGTAGCCTTCTCCCTACAATCTAGAAACTATTTGAGAAAATGGTAATTAAAGTATAGATATATATTTAAATAGTTCTTCTCTTATATCCAGTCATCACTTCGGTTTCTGAACCTTTCACCAACTATTGAGAGTATCAGAAGATAGGCTACTACACAAGAATTGAAACAAATCATACCAATGTTTTTTTAGACCTAGATTAAGCGTTTGAACGTGCACGATAAAATGTTATTTAAATATAGAGATTATAAGGAGTTTTTTTTAGGACAAGATATTTTCAGTTAAATTTT
The DNA here is from genome assembly GCF_021130785.1 of Homalodisca vitripennis. Taxonomy (NCBI): domain Eukaryota; kingdom Metazoa; phylum Arthropoda; class Insecta; order Hemiptera; family Cicadellidae; genus Homalodisca; species Homalodisca vitripennis. Next base: position 20,311 of record NW_025780478.1, on the reverse strand, counting down.
ATGGAGTTTTATCTTTAACCAGATCAACACAATTATATATAAAGTATTGTAAATCTTATATATATAAAAATCTTGAGTCACGATGTATGTTGCCAATAAACTCCAAAACGACTGAACCAATTTTCAATCAAATTTCACATGTATCCGTAATTTAGTCTAACTTAGAAGATAGGATAGTTATTATCTGAATTATTCGCTTATGTCGTGAATATAAACGAATAAAATGAAGAAAAGTTTTCAAAGCGCCTGCACATTATAACCTGCAATTACGATATATATACGTATATTACATTATATAAAGTTTTATAAAACAGTGAAATTTTGTATTTTACAACATTTTATTTCTAAAATTCCTAAAACATATTTTTTTATATAAACAAATTTATTTGTATTGTACCTTAGAAGGAAAATACAGTATTCATATTATCGAATTGAGTCTAACAAGATTTATTTTTCAACTGATTCACTCTACTCAATTTTTTTTATTATATACTCTTGAAGCTGCAGTCTGCTGTCTGTTGTAATCACTTTTTTCAGTTCTAATTCCCATTGTAATTGGTTTGTTATGAATTTGCTGCTATAACCTTACCATAATCGACATTATAATGTTAAAGGGTGTAAAGCATGTAATTTTGGTGTTATCTGGTAAAGGTGGAGTCGGAAAATCCACTGTTAGTGTTCAACTTGCTTTATCTTTAAAAGAATTTGGTTATAAGGTGAGTATGTTAGCTATCGTGCTAGTCATAAAAATCATAACCAAAGTTGAAAATAGGATGGTAAATGTTTAGAAGCTCCACTTTGCATGTTTACTAAATTTTTTATTGCAAAGTATTTAACAATTGGGGTAGGGTAATATCACTATAAATATTAGATTCATATTTTAATTTAAAACATATGATTTTTATTGCGGACTATAGATACTTTGGTATTTATTTACAATACCGTGACCATGAAAAATGGACTTTTTTTCATGGGTTGGGCATTTATAGCCAAGTATTATTATCACAGGTGCATATAAACTGGGGGGAAAGTATATCATTGTATTATATTGATGCCTTTCGGGCATTATTGCATTAAGGATGGAAAATAACCGACAAAATTTTGTCGAAACAACACTTGGAGGGTTAAGGATCAGGGGCATCACGTGATCTGGGATTCGACTTTTGCAAGCTCGAGTTAATTTTTTTTTTCTAAAAGAGCAAGCAGTGCGCAGCACTGCGCAGCGGGCAGGCATCGTTGACAGGATTTAACGTCATCATTTCAGTAAAATTGCCAGTGGTACTGTCAAAAACAGAGTTTTCAGAGGATTTCAAAAAATCGTAACTCCTTTGATTTTCGTTGCCGACGAATTTTTCCTTCACTATTGTTTTCAGGAAAAAATTGTAGTTTTCAGGGAAAAAAAATTAACATACCTTTCCATGGTCACGTTATTGTAAATTGATACCGATACTTTATATCGATTGATAGTCTAGGATTTGAGATGCGAATATTAGGTATTGATTATTACATTCTTCGATATAAAAAACCGGATCCACTTATCGTACCCTACCCAACAATTGAATAGAATAACAATATTAGGGAGACTTTAACCCTTTGGATGCCAAGCAAATTTTTCAAGATTCGTTTTGAGTAATGCCATGCATGTGAGCTGTGGGTGTTTCCTGAGTGCCAGTGGTAAATGGCCTATAACAGCCAAGTGTGCCAAGCCCAAAACAGCTAATTTTTGTTATGTTAGACTAAAAATTGTATAACTCCTATCCTAATACTGATAAATGGACAATTTTTGTTTTGTTTTGTAGGTTATGAAATATACTGTTATGTAATAACAAATGTTTAGGTAATTCTAAGCAATATATGGGTCAACCTCGATTTTTCTCATATTACAATACAATGTTCCAATAGTCAATTAGAAAAGGAAATGACTAGAATTTCTTGCCGGAAAGCAGTTATAGGGGGCAGGCAACCGCCAGACGGTCATATATTGCTGTAGAGTTACCTATTAGTGATCAGGGGCACTGACGTGATCTGGGCTTCAAATTTGGAACTACTCGAGTTAATTTTTTTTCTAAAAGAGCAAGCAGCGCGAAGCGCTGCGCGCAGCGGGCAGGCATCGTGCGTGATCCTTTTTTTTATTAAAAATTTCTGATAAATTGTTATTACATATTACAATATAATGTAGGTAATGTATGTAAAAACAATTTTTAAACACATAATTACATGCTGGAAAGCAAAGTAAACCAATATAATCCGCCCAATACAAAATCCCCGTAAAAAATCTGGTAAAGGAATCTGTGTCATTCCTTTGGCCTGAATCAATTCAGTATGGACGAAGATCACGCACGATGCTTGCCCGCTGCGCAGCGCTTCGCGCTGCTTGCTCCTTTTAGAAAAAAAATTAACTCGAGTAGTTTCCAAATTTGAAAGCCCTGATCACGTCAGTGCCCCTGATCACTAATAGGTAATTCTCGCGGTTGCCTGTAACTGCTTCCAGCAAGAAATTCTAGTCATTTCCTTTTCTAATTGACTATTGGAACGGTTGCCTGCTCCCTATAACTGCTTTCCGGCAAGAAATTCTAGTCATTTCCTTTCCTTTTCTAATTGACTATTGGAACATTATATTGCAATATGAGAAAAATCGAGGTTGACCCATATATTGCTTAGAATTACCAATGTTTATGAAAATATCCAAAAATATAAATAAGTAAACTAAAAAAAGAAATAAAAATAAATTTTTTATTTTTTTAATTAGAAAACTTATATTATTTTACTATTTATGTAAACATATGTTACATTTTACATTAGTATGTATAATTATGAAACCAATATAGAAAATTTTAGAAAGAAATATTGAGAAATAAAAGTTTTATATAAGATTTTTAATAAAACTTTACATTTGGACTAAAATGCTAAAATATTGACAATGTAATGTAAGGGCATTGTTATTGTAAGGACTTTTCTAAACAAAACTATATTTATTAAACTAGCATTGAGATGGTTGAAAAACATTAGTTAGGACCCTAATGCATGTTCACAAAAAATAAAATCATGACAAATAGCCTATTTTTTTATATTATTTGCTTTTACTCACCCTCCAGTTATTGAAAGGCAGAAAAGTCCAATCTTCAATCACTCACTATTTTTTAGTGCCTATAGTCCTATAGCATAGGCCTATTGAAAAAATGTTTACTAAGTCTATAAAAAACTATGCAAAGAAATGTCTCTGTATAAAATATATACATTGTTACATAAACGTTCAGTCTATTTACACTCGTGGGCGGGGGAGACAGTCAAGGTGGCAACCCCGGGTGCACTTGACACATACTGTCCTGGACCTTATACTAATAACAAATTATATATCAATTTGTCAAGTAACTCTTCCCCTTTCGTTTGATGTATCTGTTATGAAGATTCGCTTACTATATGATTTAAAGAAATAATACAATCGCAAAGCCGAAAATATCGGCCCGCGGCACACTTGGTTTAAACGTAAGGGCCGAAAACATCGGCTCTCGGCACACTTCGGTTCAACGTAAAGTGGCCAAAAATATCGGCTCTCGGCACGCTTTGGTTAAATATAGTGAGCCGATAATATCGGCCCTTGGCACCCAAAGGGTTAATAAGTGGCCTGGCCTGGCTTACACTCGTTATCCGATTGCTATTAGGCTATCTAACAGTTTGATATATTATCCAACTTCGATGTTTGTAAAAATCGTACACAATAAAAGTTATAATAAATTACCGTAACAAGAAGAATCTCGTACATTAACAATTTTAAATACACAAATTCCGGTAGGGTACGATAAGCGGACCCGTTTCTTATATATCGAAGAATATACAATTACTGATACTTAATATTCGCATCTCGAATCCTAAGAATATAAAGTATCTATAGTTCTAAATAACAATCATATGTTTTAAATTAAAATATGTACTCATTTTTTAATTTTAAAATATAGTATATATATATATATAAATATATATAAGTATATATATATATATAAATATATATAAGTATATATATATATATATAATTATATAGTTTTCCTATATACTTATTAAAACTCATAAATAATTATACACATGTAATTGTATTGTGTATATATATAATAATAATTATTGTTAAATATATACAACGTATATATATATATATATATATATATATATATATATATATACATATATGTATTATTTGAAAATGTGTACAGCTGTTGATATAGATTAAGTTAATTGTTCAAAATAATTAATCAGTATCAATTGGTTATATCGATGGTTATGATTAAGCAATATCGTTTGCCAATTTCGATATAAAAATCCGGGTCTGCTTATCGTACCCTAAACCAAAAAATTCTACAATAACATCACTAAACAACAAAACCAACTATGGCCTAGACTTAAATATCAAAGAAACCTTACAATATTTATAACTTGCCCGGCTTGATCAATAAGTAAATGCGTTAGTGTGAAATGGAGGAAAGAATTCTTCCCATATATTACTAGGAGCCAAACCCACATGTTGAAGCTACTTAAACAAATCTCATCACTTGTGAGAAATATCTTACATATTTTCAACATATTCACTGCCATTTTCAAAGTCTCAGAATATTAAGTTACTTCTTGTTGTTTATTGTTTACATTAAAATTACAATAACTAATAAGTTGTAATCATATGATAAGTTAAACAAATTGTAATATTGCATTATCCTTCGAATAAAAACAACCGAACCATTTGATAATAGCAATCGAATAATAAGTGTAGACGCTGCTTATTAAAGTCTACCCACAATATGTATTGAATAAAACTGAGGAAAGACTTGAGTAACCTCAAGTGTAGTGGTAAGGAAACTTTGAAAAAACTTACCAAATCGAACCACTTGACTCACATTTGTGGTAAAACTTACTTATCCAAGGGCTAATTCTATTTTTAAAACAATAGACTTAAGCATGTATTGTCAAGAACTCCATTTTGAAGTGACTGGTATAGAACTCGTTAATGAAAATGTAATAATAGTTTCACTTTATAGATCACCTAAGGGAAGGACTGATATTTTTCTGCAAACCCTAGAAGTGCTTTTAAGATACTTAGTTGGCCTAAAATGTAAAAATTGTTATAGGTGGAGATATAAATGCAGAATTTGACGTTTTAACTCAAAAAAATAGTGTTGATAGTTTTTTTAAATATACTCAGACAATATAATATGTATTGCACAAATAACAAACCCACACGAGGTGAATCTTGTTTAGGACAATATAATTACCAATATAAATTTACAAAATTATAAGTGTGAGATTCTGAGACCAGATTTATCTGATCATGATGCTCTGTATTTAGAAATATATTTAGATAGTTTGTGTATGTCCACTAATGGTTTGGTAAAAAATCAAACGCAGGTTGTGTTTAGGCCAATAACAAAAAGCAAAATAGTGAAGTTTAGAAAAATGTTGGCGATTGAAGATTTTATGGCAAACTTTGCAACAGAATGAGTCTGCCTGTATTTGTTTTGAAAAATTTTTTCAATACATTTTTTGGGTTTTATTTGAAAAGTCCTTTCCAAAAAAAGGTGTGTAAGTCTATAATCAGGAGCTTAACAAAAAAAGTAAGCCAACTTTGAATTGGTATACACCACAGCTTGCTATTATGAAGAACAATATTTTACTGTGTAAAGACTTGTGCAGAAAACAAGGAAATGATTCAGCTTTTAACTCTGTTGAAGAATTTGAGTGGGCCATTATAGATCTGCTTTGAAGGAAGCCAAGAGGGCGAAAAATGAGGAAATAATTGAAAGTTCTTCAAACAAATGTAAAGCTGCATGGGACCATCATCAAACAGAGCACCAGGGAAGACTTCTTCAACCAATAAAAAACCAAATATCCAAACCAGATGAGTTCAACAGTTTTTGTAAAACCTCAGTGGAAGAAATCAGTTCTAAAATGAATGCTTCTCCCAGTTCAGCAGTGAGGTGTCTTGGATCATGCACTACAATGAAGTCATTTTTTAATTTTTACTTTTTGTACAGTGTCTTTGAATGAGGTGTATAATATAATTATATCTCTTAAAAGTTCAACAACGAGAGATGTTTATATGGCATGTCCAGTGATCTTTTAAAAGAAGTTGTTTTGGAAAATATTGGAGCCTCTAACAATATTGTATAAATCGTAATATTATAGAAGGTACATTTCCTGATTTTTTAAAGTTAAAGTAGAGTGGTGCCCATTTTCAAAAAAGGGGATCCTATCAAACCAAGTAGTCATCGTCCGATCTCATGTATACCAGTGTTGGCTAAAATTTATGAGAAAGTGCTCAAGATTCAGATCTGTCACTATTTTGAATTCCATAATCTATTTAGTGACAGTCAATTTGGCTACCGCACTGGAAGATCAACTGTATAGGCCATAGATACTCTTGTGGAACAAATTTTTATTAACTTTAGAAGGCGGTTTGTGCAGCTCAGGTCACTTTATGTGATCTTAGCAAAGCCTTTTGATACTGTGCAGCATGATGTATTGTGGGAAAAAAATTGCAATTTTACGGTTTTCATGGTACAAACCTAGCTGTCTTGGAATCCTATCTCAAAGATCGTAAACAATTAGTTGAGATAGGAGGAAAGAGATCCAAGATTGTTTGAAATAAATATTGGAGTCCCTCAAGGGTCGGTTTTGGGGCCATTACTATTCTTAATTTTAATAAATGACTTAAGTTTCAATCTGTTAAACTTTACCACAATATTACGCGGATGATACCTCTTTCCTTAATGTACATAAAAATATGGAACAGCTTAATTTGTTGTCTGAGGGGCACTTTGTTGGACGCAACCTCTTGGTTTGAAATCAATGGCCTTCGATTGAACAAAGATAAAACTCAAAAGTTACTTGTTTCTTTAAGATCTGTAAATATAAAACATGATGTTAATAATTAGTTACCTTGTTAGGAATAAATATTGATTATAAACTTTCATGTAAATGTCACATTGATAGTGTTTGTAAAAAATTGTCTAGAGTAATATGTTTACTAGCTAATTTAAGGAATCATGTAACTACCAGTTATGTACAAATGGCCTACTACTCATTTTTTTGAAAGTATTATAAGGTATGGTTTAGTGGTATGGGGGGAATGGGGTAGGCATAGAGAAGATTTTAACCCTGCAGAAAAAAGCAAGTAAGAATATTAACTGGCTCTAAGCCATTAACTCATTGTAGACCACTTTTTGTAAAAACCAGTATTTTAACCATTGTAAATTTGTATATATTTGACGTTTTACTTTTAGTTAAGAAAGATTTTAACAAATACCTTTTAAGAAACATGACGCATTACCATGATACCAGAAATAGTTTTACAAATTTACAATAGTCTACCTGCTTCATGGCAAAATCTAGCAGAGAAAAAGTTTTCAGTAGTGTTACATGAGTGGCTATCTAGAAATCCATTCTATAAATTAGATGAATATTATAAAAGCCATAAAAAGATATGATATGAAGTTGTAGCCTATTAAGTAGTAAGAGGTTGTACAACATTTAATCTGAATATTAGTACTTGTATTATATCTACTTTCTAATCCTTGATATACCTAAGGATTAAAAAACTGAGAATGACTGTTTAAACTAAATGACAATATCTATTGCAATGTATGTAACATGCTGAAGGATTAAATAAAATGTCTTATTGTCTTATAATTAGGTTGCAATATAATAAGCTGCCACCAACACATTTGGATGATGATTAGCCTATCGAATGGATATGGAATCATCAATATTTTAGACCCATCTAAAGGACTGAAAAGCTCAAAATGGGTCCAAATAACGTAATAGATATTTCAAAGAAAAATAATGGTTTGACTAGTTTTCAATCTTAGAAATTAATGTATAAATATTAATATAATTTACAAATTAAAATATAATAAATATATAACAATGAAACAATAACATTTACTTACCATATGTATTTTCAAGGATAAACGTGAATGCTTGTGGAAAAAAAAATGACAAGTATGTCACTGCTCTTGCTGCCATTAGTCAATAATGAAACACATGATTTTTAATCTTGAATTTATTTCCAAACACGTTTTTACTTTGAATAAATTTTGAAACAATGATGTCGAGCTGAATTACATTTTAGGCTTTAAAAATGTTAATAATAGAGAAGCTATACTTTTTATATGTAAAAAGAAATGTAGTTGTTTAAGATTACATAAAATTACTAAACTTTACTTAAAGTTTGTTTGTGCAGCGTTGTACTTTACGATTACTTTAGCCAATCTTGAAATAGTATTTCTGCAAGTACTGTTGCCATAAAAACTAAATTCATTCATAGAATTAGTAATGTCATAGTTTGGTTTGTTTGATTTAAAGTTGTACATAGTACATGATTTTGGTATATTTCTAATACCAAATTTAGAATGTTCAAAAAATTCTTCTTAAGTGCGTTTTTTACATCATGTTTGTTCTGTTCTGACTTTTATCTGATTTTCACCTTTAATTCTAGTTTGGTGCTCCTTACTACACAAACAGAATACTTCGGATTTTAGGAGCTAACTCTTTTTTTGCAGCCATTTAAGATATTGATCAGTGTTTATAATAAACATTTTGAGCCAATGCATATTCATCACCAATTTTTTTTATTGTTGGCACTAGCCTTCCTCTACATAAACGAAATATCAACATCTGGTAATGATGTCACTATCTAAATAAAAAAAGCTGGCAATGATTATTTATGAATATCTATAGGTCTAATGTCGTATTTGATATTATAGATATTTGATAATATTCCGATTGTGTTAGTGGCCGCTAATTGCCTTATCTAAGTGCCAAATGCCCTACCCAAGCGTTTACCACCCTACTATACTTTTTTATCTCTTGTGTGACTTAAGCTTGGTTTGTTTTTTATTAGGGCAGTTGGCACTTGGGCAGGGTAGGTTGGAGCGCATGCATGACAGCAAGTGGTTAGATCAGGTAAGTTTTTGTTTTTTTTTTTTTCATAAGACCAACATATGTGACCTGAGTAGTTTAAGATACAGGTAAGATATTTATTCTTTTTCATGAGACTAATAGCCTATAGGTACTTTGGTATTAGACCAGAGACCACTATTTTTGTAACAGTTTTAACTTTGACCTAAACTACTTTATTAGAAAGAACAGTCTTTATTTGACTTATTGTGAAAATTATGTGTGTGTGTTTATATTTATGTGAAAAAAAAAGAATTCTATGATTTTTTCCAACGTTGCCTTTTAAATTTCTCCTCTCGTGAAACTCTCAAGGATATTTGTGAGTCAGGATGAAATATGGCATAATTCTGTGTGAATTTACTAGTGAAATTCAGAGCTTCAATTGATTATTTGTCCTGCAGAAAGTGGTCTTGCGGTTTATTTGGGGTTATATTTTTAGCCATGAAACTCGTTGAAAAATAAAGAGAACTGAAAATGGATTTATGATACATAAGCTTTTTTGTATTCTACTCAATTCCAGAGACTAATGCTATGTGTATGAATAACATTGTTACGGTGTTTGATTGTTTATTCCAGGTTGGAATACTAGATGTGGATTTATGTGGCCCCAGTATTCCCTATCTTCTTGGCTTGGAGAACCAAGAAGTTCATCAGTGCAGTGAAGGATGGGTGCCAGTATATTTAGATTCTGACCAAAAACTTGCAGTTATGTCTATTGGATTTTTACTAAAGTCTAGAAATGATAGTGTAGTATGGCGTGGACCAAAGAAAACAGGTGAGACAGTCAGATTTGAAAAACTCATTTATTACTTCTGTGATTTGATTTTGTTTTTAAATAATTATAAAATCTATTGCAGGTTAAGAGAATATATTTTATTATTGGGTTTGTTAGGATACTTCATAAAGTGTCAAATTTTGTAATACTGAGTATTGTGTTTTTCTTCCATCTTTCTTCAACACGAAACATTAATGAATTAATTAATGATTGTAAACAATTTCGTTGTCTTAAAATTGATTCAATTGCTTTTTATCAAAATTAGTTAAATGTATTAGAGTTAAATAAATGTAGTTAAATATTTACTAACTCCTTGATTAAATGTTATCAAAACTTAATGTTAAATCAAACTTTTCAGTTATTGATGTTTTCCAATCTTTTTTATTATAAAAAATAAAATGTCTTATTGTTGAATGATCTGAGGAAGTAGAATATGGAGTACTAATGGACATTTGATTAGACCATGTAGTTTCTACTAAGCAAACAACAAAACATTATACAATAACTGTTATGATTGTATAATGTCCTAATTTTATTAGAATATAAACTTGAATAACCTTACAACTACTGTAGATGTCTAGCCATACATTAAAAACTGTTTAGGTTAAATGGTTTCTTTGGCTAAAAGTGCTTTTAGTACCAGTTTCTGTTGGTTCAGTTTTAGATTGATTCTTAATCAAGTTACTAAAATATTACAAACAATATACACAAAAATAATACTCAAGATTGTGCTAGTCAATACAATTATCAACACTGCAAACTATGTAAAATTACAAGTGGGTTATTGTGAATATTACATTGAGAAAATTACATTTGTCATTTCAAAATTCACTTCTTTAAAACTTCAAATTCCTACAATACCTGTGGTTTTGATGTATTGCCCACGTTACCAAACTGTGAACATTCTAATTTGACTGTAATTTCCATTACTACTTAGTGGAGTACTGGCTGAATGTGACTCAGTGTCTGTTCTTGAGTCGTCAGCAAGTGCAGACTTTACAACTATTGTGTAACTTATTTGTAGGTAGTGTTCAAATACATAGCAACTCTTGGTAGCAATGGATGATGACCAGCTGACCCATCATTCCAAATTTAATTATTATAAGCTATGAAGAAATTGTCAAAGTTCATTTATTTTATGAAAAGTACATAACTAGAATAATTAGATACTAATAGAACTGAAATGCGTTGCATACGTGACAAGTATAACATAAGCATTAAATTGTTGTGCAGATGTAATGCCGGTTTAACATTACAACACTGTGTGGTTGTGTATCATCGATGATTGAATCATTTCTGGTGGGGTGAAACCATCACTACATGCTAGCACCACAGTTTCCATTCCCTCATAATCACTGCTAAATAAAATGGCAATAAATATTCACACCTGAATAGCTCATCATGTTCTTGCTAAAGTGCACATTATTTTTCAGGAATGATCAGGCAGTTCTTAAATGATGTGTACTGGCAAGATATCGATTACCTTGTTATTGATACTCCTCCTGGCACATCAGACGAACACATTACTGTCATGGAAAATCTAAGGTGAGCTGTAGTGTTTCAATCAATGGCGTTTATAGAAAATTATTTCGGGGGTGCTGTCACATTGGGTGGTTTAGGAAGTATAAAATACCATAAAAAAATAGAGGCACGGAGATCTTAACCCGGAAAATTGCTAAGCTTCAAAACCTAGTAAATATGTTGTAGTTAAAAAAAAATCATGGATGCAACTATGTTTGTCTTAAACAGGTTGGGGCTTAACGCAACTGTGGTTGTTGCGGGGGGAGGGTGAATTATCTTAAGGACACGTTATTTGCTCAGCCAGTCGCTCCAGCGATGAGGATTGCATTGTTCTGCTATTAAATATTGACCATTTTGCTTGTTTATTAATATACACATTCATGGAACCATTTCGGTTGATCTGGGTTTTTGGTTGGTTGACCTGAGTTCGGTTAATTGGAGGTGTAGTGTATAACATATAGAGTGTTTTGTGGTATTCAATTGAGACAAACAAACTTTCTATGATTTTATATATATATATATATATATATATATATATTTTTTTCTATAAAAATTATTTCAATAATATGTTAAATACATATATAGTGTGTCACTTGCTCAAATAATTTTGCCCAGTGAATTGACTTTAAAACTTTTGTATTAATAAAAAATTTTATATTTTATATTTTTGTCTGACTTGAAATATCCTTGATAAGCACCCCCTATCCCCTTTGGGGGCATCCCCTCATATTTTGAATACACCAAATAGTATATCTATTGACCTAGAAATACTCTCTTAGTTTTTTCTAAATTCCTCTTTCTATATGTTATCAGTAAAATAGAAGCTATTTTATGACTTCTCTATAACTAAACTTACACTGTTGTGACTTAACAGTAGATCTGACTACATTGCTAATAAATATTCTTATTGTCAGTTAACCTTACCTAAGGCAAAAGAATTTAATAACAATTGTAATTGATGGGGCACAATCAAGTATCGCATTTTAAAGATATATGTATATATTACAATCTGGAAAAGACATTACACGTCAATAATTGAAATATTCTAGACTATTTTTTCACTATATAAATAAATAGCATGTAATTGGTTGCTTGTTAAGGAATTACGGCTGTGAAGGAGCCATTCTTGTTACAACCCCACAAGCAGTAGCTATAGAGGATGTCAGGAAAGAGTTAACCTTCTGCCGGAAGACAGGCATTCCTGTTCTCGGTGTGTTGGAAAATATGAGTGGATTTGTTTGCCCGCATTGTTCAGTAAGTATTAATTTTTTTATCAGTATATCTAAGAACATGAGAAGGGTCTAAATGTATGAAGCATTTCCGAAAAAGTATATAATTTCAATGCAATGCCATTACATCGCTCCTTTCGCACAAAACTGCACATGGACTTATTTATTTAGCTTCATAGTGATGCCTTTATAGATGATTAATATTGTGTTTAATAGATGACTAATATTGTGTTTACTGTAGTCATCTAAAATGTTCAACAAAATTGATAATTGTACTGACTAAAAGATTTGGACACATGTTCAATTTTGAAGGTAAGAAATGTCAAGACCGCCAAAGTCCAACATCGTATTATGAAAGATTTACTATAAAAATGTGATGAGTAATGAAATGGTGCAGATGTAGATTAGACAGTTAACACATTCAGTGCTAAGCGGGACCGTTCGGTCCCGCCCGAGCGTCTCGGCACCATTCACGGGTGCGCACAGGACCTATCGGTCCCGCTGGGCATTGTTCAATCAATCAAACATCTTTATTTCATAAAAATGTACATATCGTACAAGAAATAGTGTCAACAAAGTAATTGGTTTTAATTTAAACATTTACAATGTCTATGAACAATAAAAACAAATGAGACAAAACAGAAAACAAGAACCTCTTTATACACAAAATTACACATTCTTAACTATATTTGTGCAGATTAGTTTAGGGGTTTTCCCCTTCTTCGGGCCAGAACAACATTAGTTCTAAATACAGGTTTTACAAACAATCATACAAACATTGAGCCTACAAATAAAAATATTTAAAATTAAGTGTTTTCACCTTCTTTCAACTTTCATACCTGTTCTATCAGAGTAGTCATTAACAATTTTCTTTTGAATAAAACGAAAAGGGGAAAAGCACAATGTTATTTTAATGGTTTCTTAGAGTAAGTAGCTCTTCAGTTTGAGTAAAATGCAGATTTTATTAAAAAATTTTTTAATGATTTAAGAAATTTGTTCGGATTTTTCTCTTGTTTAATATTTTGCGGTAAACAGTCAAAAAATTTGTTTCCTTTAAAAGAAGTTTTCTTTTTGAAAAAACACAATCTATGTTGTTCAACTTGTCGATGTGATCTAGTATTATATGTATGTACATTTTTCCCTATTGTAGTTTTATTATTTAAAAGTATGAATTTTATTGTCTCAAAAATATATAAGCTATACACTGTAAAAATCTTCAAATCTTGTTGTTTTGCTCTCGGCACTGTTTAGGCAGCACTGCAAAGAGGCCCTTTCTGATAGCGTGAGCGTGTTGGGCCGGTTTCGTTCTTTGTTCTAGTGTGCATAGTTTCTCGGTTCAGCTAACTATAGTTATTTTCATCTAGTGCTGTGTTTGCTATTATTTCGTGATTCTTGTTAGCGAAATAAACAATGGCTGGGACATCTAGAGACCCCAAAGTAGTTTGTATAATACATTACCAATGATTCGTGATGATATAACAAGTGCCATGACAATTTAGATGCACAATAACAAAAAGTGTTTGGTATGATGTACATATTGTAAATAAGACGTGTTTAAAAAACTACAAAGAAGGCAGGGGATGGTTGTAAATAATAAAATGATATACTATTAGTGCCTTTCAGTGAAAATTATCTTGTTTTAGAGTGTGCACTCATGTATAAATCAACGAAGACCTATAGCCAGGACAACGGGACCCATCGGTCCCGCAACATACGAGGGGGTACCCAAAAGTAACCGGAATTGTATTGCTGGCAGCCGGCAGCGTGTAGTACACATTCCTGCCGCTATGGCGTGTGTCGCGCAACCCATTGCGAGCTCAGTGACCCCAGTTCCGTTGTCCTAGTGCATTCTGTTCGTTTGTAGTGACTGTTTTCGCTAACCCTGTTTTGTTCTTGTTTCGTTTTTTGTCATGGCAAGTTTAAGTGAACAACGTGCAGCTGTGAAATTTTGTTTTTTACTTGGTAAAAATGCTGCAGAAACTATTTTAATGTTGAATACAGCTTACAAAGATGATGCTATGAGGTAAACTCAGGTCTACGAGTGGTTCGCTCGATTTAAAAATGGCGACATGTCGATTGAAGACAAACCTCGTTCTGGACGTCCATCAACCTCTCGAACGGACGAAAATGTTGAGAAAATTCGTGAACTTGTGCTCACCGACCGTCGACAGACAATTAAGGAACTATCAGAGAGTAGTGGGTTAACTTGGAGCTCGGTTCAGCGAATTTTAAACAGGAGATTTTAGGACTGAAAAGGGTTGCTGCCAAATTTGTTCCTCGACTTCTGACTGACCATCAAAAGGCACATCGAGTTGAAACTTGCCGCCTTCTGAAAGAACATCTCGAAAATGATCCCGATTTTCTGGAAAAGGTAATTACTGGTGATGAGTCATGGTACTATGGTTATGACCCAGAAACGAAGCAACAGTCAAGCCAATGGAAGTCGCCATCTTCACCTCGTCCAAAAAAATGTCGGCAAGTCAAATCAAACATCAAAACCATGTTGATTTGCTTTTTTGATGCTAAAGGCATTGTTCATTCTGAGTTTGTTTCCTCCAGGTCAGACTGTCAACCAAACATTTTATTTGGAGATTTTAAGAAGATTGCGCAACAGTGCTCGCCAGAAAAGACCCGATTTTGTGGCAGACTGGAGATTGGTTCTTCCACCACGATAACGCACCGGCACACACAGCCATCTCAGTTAGGCAGTTTTTAGCCAAAAACGGCATGGTTCCGCTGCCCCACGCACCTTACTCGCCTGACCTCGCTCCATGCGACTTTTTTTTTTATTTCCACACATGGAAAGAGGCTTGAAAGGTCAACGATTTGATAGCGTTGAAGAGGTTAAGAAAAAAACGAAGTTCGAGCTTGCAGCCATCTCTAAAGATGACTGCAGAAAATGTTTTGATCAATGGAAATACCGTTGGGACAAGTGTATTAGTTGTAATGGAGATTATTTTGAAGGAGATAAGGTCGTATTGTAAAAAATTTGATAATATATAATTTTTATAAAATAATTCCGGTTTTTTTTGGGTACCCCCTCGTATTACATAATTTTAGGAGTCTTGGGAACATAATGCCTAATTTCTTGTCTTTACTACCATCAACAGTCATAAGGTTACGTGTACACCCCTAAATAATACAATAGTTCTTGTAATAAATGTAATTTTCAGGTTCAATGGGCATTGGTCCATGCTGATGGGACCCATTGGTCCCGCCGTATAATGATGTCAAAAAAAATGTAAATATAGGTCAAAAATAATCTTTTATGCTTTTATGTCACTTCTGCAAGTTATATCTTCTAATTAAACAAATTTAAAAAATTAGCACTGGGGTTTCGCCAATACTCAAATGCTTAGCAGTGAATGTGTTAAAGGAAGAATAGTTCATAACATCACACAAAATGCAGGGCCTTCTGTCGTGAATGATGACTTTGTTATGGGAGTCAATAGAATAGAACTGTTTATTGTCATTAGATACATTTACGTGCAATGGTCATGGAAATGTACATATACACAGTGTATAATTTATAACTTAGGAGAAATGCTATTCCATAACATTTATGCCCTTCTCTAATTAAGAGCCTTTAAAACATAGCATTAAAATCAGCATCAAAGCACTCGTTAACAGAATAAAAAGGATGTTTAACAAAGCTACTCATCAAAAAGTCGATAAACTTTGATATTGATTCAATGTTTCTTAACTCCAAGGAAAGCTTGTTTTTAAGTAGTTTGATACCTTGAATTGTATAATTACTGGCTACATTATTTAGCCCACATTAAGGTACATCACAATTTCTTGTATTATACATATGTATAATATGTATACATATTTATCCCTGCCTCCAGCCAATATTCTAATAAATTTCTTCTGAATCACTAATATGTTATTGACTCCACTTTATGTTATTACCCCACAGAGTAATACTATATAACAATGCTCTGAAAGGAGCTGAAATAGGCTATTTTAAAGATATGATTTTGGTACATTTGTACGTAAGACTTTTATCGGGTTAGACTACCCTCGACAATTTATTACAGATATAGTTTGTTAGGCTGTTCCAGGTAAGTTTCCTATCCACCAAGCAGTTTGGTTTCGTCTAAGGCCTAAGTTGTACATTGGTCAATTGGATAGACCTTTTTCTGGCTGAATACAATAAACTGACTCATATCCCTATTTTATAAAAACCCGTTGGCTCTAAACCGACCAGCAGCTTCTTGTTGTGAATATTTACAGTCTTCGTTTAGATTGTGTATATCTACACTGGGAGTTAACCAAGGTTGTGTCATCAGCAGAACAAATCACATTACAAGGAACATTATAATATGTCATTGATTATTATCAGGAACAGCAAAGGACCAATCACAGACTCCTGTGGCACACCCCAACATACGTTAATACATTCTGAAAGTTTACCATTTACTGAAACAATCTGCTGCCTCCCCTCAAGATATGATGTCATAAAGGATAAGGAGGTACCAAAGAGACCATAGTAATTTAATTTATACATCAAAGTTCTGTGGTCAACACAATCATCAAAAGCTTTAACTGAGATCACACAGAATAACCCCAACATTGACCCTATCTTCAAAAATTTACAAATTCAGATTCAGATAATTCTTTATTCATAGGTATTACAGTCAATACATTGAATAGTGTCATTAACTTAAGTATTCAACATTTCTTAAAATTAGGCTAATTTTACTTTATTGCATTTATAATTCCTTAAAAAGAGTATAATACTTTGATTGTTAGGTAATCCTTAAGTATTTTTTTAAACTTATTGAATGATGGTTCAGCCTTAATATGTTCTGGAATTTTGTTAAAAAATTTTAATTCCTGCATACTGAGGTTTTCTTGCAAAAAAATGCCGAATGAAGAGTGGGAATGGCAAAATCTTTACTTTGTCTGGTGTTATACATGTGAAAATCACTATTAAATATTTGATCATGATATCTTTTGTTTTAAAGATAAAATTACTTCGTAAACATAAAGGCCATAAACTGTAAGAATGTTTAATTTTGAAAAGTGTTCTTTAACTGAGGTTTTTGGTTTCAGGTTCCTGAATAATTCTAATAGACTTTTTTTGCATTTTTTTAGAATAGAATCAAGATTTTTTTGGCTAGTTGCACCATATAAGGAGATTCCAAAACTGATAATTGAATGAATGTAAGAAAAATATACGATTTTCAGTGTATTATGGTCACATAGGTGTCTTAATTTGCTCAATGCATAAACACCAGATGATATTTTTGACATAACCTTCTGGACATGTGCGTCCCAGCTGAGGCTATGGTCCCAGTTTCAAACCTAGAAAGTTTTGTTTCATTTACTTGATTAATTTCAAAATCACCTGTACAGATTTTTGGATCAGATTTATTTTTAATGTTTTCTTTTTTGAAAGGAGATGAGATTAGTCTTTTGAAGACCAAGCAATAAGTTATTTTTGGTAAAGTACTGTGAAAGGTCTGTTAATATTTTATGCAATTTAATTTCTATATCATTCCAGGAAGGTTCATTTATATTAATACTTGTGTCATCTGCATATAAGCAAATGCCCACTTGAACAACAGAGTTCTGGAAAATCTGTTAAATAGCAAACAAATAGTATTGTGTCCTAAAATTGATCCCTGAGGGACACCATGTTTTATGAGTTTTGCATTAGATTTGTAATGATTTACGATATTTTTACCATCAAGATAGGTTAATTCAACAAACTGTTTACGGTTTTCAATGGTCAAGGTAGGGATTTAATCCAGTCATAAGATTTTCCTTTAATGCCTAGTTTGTATAATTTTTCTAGTAAATTGGAGTGAGAAATAGAATCAAAAGCTTTGCTAAGATCTATCAAAAGTCCAACAGTTTTTTTTTATTACAATCCAAAGCATCTATTACTGATTCAATAAAAGGAAGTGGCTGCTGTCATCACTGATCTCCCTTTACGGAAACCATGTTGACAATTATGAATTAAATTATTTGTTTTCCAAATAATCTACAAGTTGATTACACAAGTATGTTTAACAAAATGACGAACTGCTTTGAATTGTAGATCTCCCTGCCAAATTGACATGCAGAGATAAGAGCGTTGATCTCAAAGTGCTGGTAAAGTTGTGAAGATGCATAATTTCATTCTAGGACATTGCCAAACACAGTTACTAATCATAATAGGCCTATAACTAGATGGGAGGTCTCTATTACATTTTATTAAATATAGGAATCACTTTAGACAAAATTAATTTTAATAGGGAAAATAATACCTTCCGTTAGGCACTTATAACAAAAGATTAGTGGCACTAATATTACATTCACAATAGCTTTAAGTTAGACACTGATAGACCATAGATATCTTGACTGTTCAAGCTTTCTAGACAATTTATATGAGACCATTACATCTTTACAAGACACAGGTATCCATTGGAAATTTGGAACTGCGATGAAAATATTCATGAAAATAGCATTGGTCCAGTTAAAAGCAATGTTTTCATAACCATGCACGCTCATTTTGGACAAAACTTTTTCTCATATGTATATCAACACTGTAGTCTAGACCTTTATTGAATTTATAAAAATGTTACTATAAAAATAACACAAACTGTTATATTCCTTAAAAAGGGCAAAAAGGATAGTGAAGAAATTTAATATTTATATAAACTATATTTTATATCATGTATACTAGCAGTTGCCCGCGGCTTTCGCACGCATTTTCCTGTTGAAAAACAGTACACTATATTCATGTATTTTTTTTTCTATCACATTATAAACATTCCATGAGATAATTGATAGTCGTTCCTTCGTGAGCCTCTTGGGTGCATTATGAAAGTGTGTACCATATTCCCTGCCTCTATCTTTCTTGGTTTTGCTAGGTGTTGATAAGTTATTCAGTACAATTAATTTAACTTATATGGATGAATCTCGATAAACTAATTATGTTATAAAGAATCAAATCGGTCTGTTAAAATTAATTTTCTGTCTAAGATATTTCCAGTATTATTGTGGTGTTTGCCTTGTGCTCTGATCAAGAAAATGTATCAACGAAAACCAATTTCGATCATAAAGCGTCTTTCTTTCAACTCTTTTCATTTACCTTCAATCTAACCAAATTCGATTACCTTATGTGCAGACATTTACGACTTTTTGAGGTGGTTTTTATAACAACGTTTAATAGTATTTTCATTGCATTAGATAGTTTATTAATCATTGGTGTAATCTAAATTTGAAATAGGCAATAACTTCTTCTATGCAATCTGCATTACATTACTGATCAAGGACGTTACAATAACAATTTTCTAAATTTTAAATGTAAAACAAATGTTTCTGCCTCTTTGATGAACTTCAGCTGAAAGTATTAACAGTGTCGTAATGCAATCTGCCGGATCCAATATAAAACACTCCAACATCAACAACAAAATTATAAATAAAAAATTATTTAAATAAACTATTTAAATCAGACCAAATCATGAATCTAAACCATTCTCGAATCCCCTTCAACACACACACAAAATTTCATCAAAATTGGTCCAGTAGTTTAGGAGGAGTTCAGTCACATACACACGAACACAAGAAATATATAAAGATTATCCAAAGTGTGAATTGAGACTCTTCTTACATTCTACCATTCTTATTTTCAATCAATGGTGATTTTTCTTTAAAACCTTTACTCACATTTGAAAAATAAAAATAAATAAATAACACAATAAACAAGTAGTTTCAATCACACAATCTTAACATTTAACTGTCAAGTATTAATCAAGAATCAAGAATCAAGAAGTTTATTAGCCATTGGTCACAACAATATGAAATAGGCATCGTCAAAATATACAGCACTGATATTTACAACAACAAAATTAGT
>NW_025780477.1:0-45996 GCF_021130785.1 Homalodisca vitripennis | reverse complement strand
TTCGGTGTTAAAAAGTTCTGTTCCACTACCTACCTTAATGTGGATTTTCTTCTGCCTCATGAGTGTTCATTGTGCAAGTTATTGACAGACCATCCCGAGTGAATTGTGCCTCATCCGTAAACAAAATACGCTTGTAGAGTTTGATTATTAATATTCAAAAAGTTTGCAAAACTCCAAGCGAAAGCGGACCATCCCCTAGCTGTAGATGTTGAACCTTTTGTTTATGAAACGGATAAAATTGGTTTCGATTAAGTGACCTCCACACCGTTGACTGCGAAACTCCTATCCGCCTAGAAATACGTCGTGTACTTACACACCTGGACTGCGATGAACAGCATTAATAACAATATCATCATCAAGTTGGACAGCTCGTTCATAATTGGTTCTAGTACTTGGTAGTGATCCTGTTTCCCGAAGAGTACGAAACGTTCCTGAAATTGTTTTGGTATCTGGAATCCTCCGATTAGGGTAACGTAGTTCATATTCTTCTACAGCAGCTCTAGCATTAACCATTACAGTAAACCCAAAATAAAAACCATATCAGCGTATTCCTCTGATGTAAATAAGTAAGGCATTTTTTTCGCTGAAATAAACAATCGAATTATAACTCACAGAAAAATTGCATTTAATAACACGATTTCACAGAACCCGATCTCCTGCTGTAGCTTGCAAAACACCAACTAAATACACAGTTTCTAACGTAACAGTACAGAATATCATTGTTGATCAGCTGTTATTCCGTGCGTTACCAAGTTAGAAATTAATAAAACAAAAAACTGCATTTCGATGATTAGTAAGTAAACAATAATGGGAAAATGTTTGCTTCATTTATTTTCGAACATTTGATGTAAATTTTTATTAAAAAAAAAAATACAACGTAATAAAACATGATATTTTTATTTACAAACAAATTTATTTTAACAGTTAATCTTTTTTTCCTCAATTTATCTCATCATTAAGGAACAAACATTTTGTTTTTGTTTTATTTTAACTAAATACCGTACGGTATTTCTTTACAGCTAGTAATGTATTATACTGAATAAAATCGATTTTTTGGTACTTATTTCTGTTTTTATTTTAGATTTTGATTATATCAATTTTCTCAGAATTAAATTCTCTACAATTAATGTTTGTTGATTTTATGTATTTATTACCAATTTAAAACAAAGTTATTGTACATCAAACTTAAAAAAACATTGTTTCGTGCCCCAATTTTTTTGCAATTTAACCCTGAATCCCTCAAAAACTACTACAGGTACAGTTCTGAAACCTATTTTATTAGCTTTATCAGGTAAAAATACATAAGAATCCACGATATTTCTTACTTAATTAACCTTTCCAAAAGTTCAGTATGGCTTTATTTTTTACTCTTTACCCAGGAATTCAGGCGAAATCTTTCGCTAGCTGTAACTCGCTAACGAAGCGTTTTTCGGACCTATGTTTATATAACATTTTTTCATTATTTTTACTAGTACAATGTGCTGTAGAAGTGGGGGGAGAACTTCATGAATCACCCTGTATATATACTCGTATGTAGAGTGGTTCAAAATCCAACTTTACATTGTGGGTTCAAACCCACAACAACCTTATGAGGTTCTTATTTAATAATACACATGGTTAGCAAGAGGCTGTTTTACATATTTTTTATGTAATAAAATTGTACGTGGAAATGGATGGAACATTTTTAGGACAGCACTATCAATAAATATGACCAAAGTTTTAATGAAGAACTTATCCAAAAGTAATATTAATCTAATGCGATATGCCTAGTTTTTAGATAACTTGTTTTGTATGTGTAGACAAACATGAAGTAAGTTATTGAATTTTATAAACCCATTAAAAAATACACGTGATATTTTGTTTGGCTACAACATTTTGATCCAACAAATACATACTCTATTACAATACTTTTTAAGAACCTTTTTAATATGTGTCAGCTAGTTTAAAGTAAGTTCTGCGAATTTTTAAAAATCCATAAGAACTACACAGAAAATAGATAAAATTTTTATGAATCAAGGATTAAGAACTTACAAAGATCCCTGCATTGCACTATAGTCTATAGTTTGCTAATATGAATGACTAGGAATAGATTAGCCTGAATATATTTTTAAATAGAAAAATTTATATATGGATACATATTTAAAGTTTTTATGATAAACTATCAAGAAATTATGAAGCCATATATTGTACTAATTTACTGTCGGTTATTAATAAGAATAAGAATGGTTCTTCAATATATGCAGGCTAGTTTGAAATTGGCAAGTACATTTTTAAATATTAACACAAAAATAATAGAACAAACAAGTAATTTTTCTTTCCTTTAGTATCATATTAGTATGGTATCCCCATTTCCTTTTATTAAAAATGAAAATTAATAATGCCTTTATACGTTGGCTGAGTTTGGTTTATGATCAAACCGTTTTATAAATAACATTATGTCATCAACTTTACATGTATCTAAACTTAAACCTATGTCCTAATCAAAACTGTTTTAGTATAATTAATTTGTTATATAAAAAAAAATATTGTATTATAAACAGATTCAAAAACATATGGACTATAAACTGTTACAATATTTCAGCCTCATCTTACAAGACAAATTTTATGTAACTTTCAAAAGTAGAGATAAAATCTTGAAAAAAAATATATATATATAAGTAATATGTAAGTAAAACATCTTTAACAAGTTCTTTATTATAGTAGTCTAATGCTACGTTATGTAAATTCTGATTTACTTTAGGCCTTTTCTCTATCATAGATTTATTAATAAATACTTCTAAATGCTTAAAAATGTTTTAATAATTCTAATATTAGCCTATATTAAATCTATTTCTTGATTGGATTTATTTTGCCGATTGTTAAAAGTTTATTAGGTATCTCCAACGGACCACAAACTATGTTAACAGATTCACAAGTATGATGTATCTTACCTACCGGCTCTTGTGGGTGTCAATGAATGATGGATGAAGAGGAAGAGACTGCCCTGTGTGTTTCCGCTATCCACTGTTTCACCCCACACCTCGCTGTTGGGTATGGTGGCGCAATATCAAACATGGCTGCGTTCTCCTACCAAAAATAATTTCTTTGTCATTATTGAGTCAATATTAATGTGAACTTCTGTGAAATAAGATTTAATTTGTGTTCTAATAATTAATAGTATATAATTTCCTTTGCTTGGAATAAAATAAAAAAATATTCTTGCTGTCCTTAGTTAGCTGTAACACGAACACTAAATGTAACATGGCTGTCTCCACCACACAGTATTCGGATCTCCCAGTGAAACAGTACTCAACTTTTGAATGAAACTTTAGTTTATGCTCTAATAGTTTATGTTATAAAAATTTCACTGAATCAGTGGAGTATTTAAAAAAGAAGTAGACCTACCTAAGGAGCATATCGCTCCCCCGAAAAAGTTTAACAAGTGCATACTTTGACTTATTAATATTATTATTATATGAAATTATTCATTTAATTAGATTTTTTTCTAAACAATTAAAGAAAAAAATAAGTATGAGTGGTAGATTTACATAACTAACATCTTATATTGCTAATAATAATAATAAAGAAATACAATGAAACTATAATTATGAAGAAATAAAATTAGTTTGGATTCTGTAAGGGAAGGGAAAGTAAAGATGGTATTGTTTAGGTTAGGTTACTGCTAACATGCTATATGGAGGCAAATGCTAAGCAAAATGAAATAGAAACTGGAAGAAACTTTTTTACAGGCTTAAACAGTTTACCATTATCTAAATTTTGCTTCATATATTCCAATCAGACTATATTTTACTGTAAGTAATATTCTATATAACATTTTCTCTCTCTACCACCCTTAATACTAAAAATTCAAATAATACATACATATAACTAATAAAATATTATATAAGAGGTTTAGGCTCCGCTCCCTGGAGTCAAATTCTAGATTTACCACTGAAGTAGTCTTGTTGTACTCACTAAAGATAATTATACTTTCATGGGAAAAGTGTTGTACAAGTTAGGTTTTGTATTATTGTTGTTTATAGGTTGTTTAACTATGAGGATTATATTTATTTTGTTGGATATTATTAATATATAGTTGTCCTCTGCCACTGCTGGTGTTTGAAGTAAGAATGAATCTGTTTGGTTGATTGATCGTTGATTTATATTTGTGTAACCAGGGTTCGGTGCAAAGTTTGCAGTTTTGTGCTATTGTAAGGTCAGTTATATTCTTGACTTGTTTAAGTTTATAAACACTAGAAAATAAGTTCTTGCTGAGGTTGTCTATGTGTGAGGTTCTGGATTAGCTTCCTGTCAAACGTTATACCTACACGGCTATCCAGTGTTTACAACTGTGATCTGTGATGTCTCTTCATAGCGGTGACTACATCCAATCTGACAAGAACTGCAGTCAGTCATTCAGACATGGTTGATTTTGTCCTGTAATGAAATGAATAGTTTGCTACAATGTGTGGTGTGATTAGCTTGGTGTCAAATGTTATACCTACATGGCTATCTAGTGGTACACCTTTTGATCTGTGATGACTCTTCATTGCGGTGACTACATCCAATCTGACTAGAACTGTAGTCAGTCAGTCAGACATGGTTGATTTTGTCCTGTAATGAAATGAATGGTTTCCTACAATGTGAGGTGTGATTAGCGATATGTCCGCGACTCTCACCAGAGACCGAGTCAAGGTCACCTCTACTATTGGAGTTAAGTTTATCATGGTTAGACCTACCCATATGTAGTATGACGTGAAGTAGTCGCGTTTTGGAGAACACACATGGTCGTACTCGCTTATGCATTGACGGATTTTGTTGAAACAAGTACCGTTGCAATTGTATTACAGTTGTTTATATAGTCAGCGTCTAGTACATTTCGTATAACTATAGTGTTTGTTTTTTTACTACACTTTAAAAGTTTTCAACAGACGCCATTTTGTTAATATTAAACCATGTAACAATTATTTTTTGAAGTTTTCCTCTTATCTATTTAAACTTGTGTGGTACATTTGGTTTCTTTAACGAAACTAGTGTTAGAGACAATAATTTGTTTTAAAAAGACACAGTGGTAGCTATCGGCTAAAAGAGACATTTCTCGACCTATATTTATATTTTTGGTTTTAAAGGATGAATACTATTAGCCACATAAGTTTGTGACACGCTTTTTTGAACACCCTGTATATTATAGCTTTTAAAAATAGTGAAAAATTTTTATTAAAAGTGCATACATTAAATTATTATGAAAAGATATATATTTATTTTAGGCACCGCTTGGATGTGAAAACAATCCAATCACACCAGTTAACCAAATCAATAGTTTCTAAAAACTATATGGATCGCATTTTATAATTATTTCTAATCAGTAAGCCTCTCAATAAGCTCAGTTAAGATACATTCTCATCTGTATCTTTGTATATGTAGTAAAATAAATCCTATTAATAATTGAGTGAAATAAAAGGAGTACCTGCAGTATATTCTAAAAACCTTAACATAGGTTTCTTATATTTAGGAACAAAATATTTTTGGCAGGAATTTTAAAACAGATATAAATATAGAAAACATTAACGAAGGCACGTAACGAAGCAAGTAAACACAATTTAGTTTAGAACATACAGAATGTGTGTGTGTGTGTGTGTGTGTGTGTGTGTGTGTGTGTGTGTGTGTGTGTGTGTGTGTGTGTGTGTGTGTGTGTGTGTGTACAGGGTGAATCAGAAATATGGTAAAATATTTTAAGACGTGATTGTAGAGCTAAAAATAAGAAAAAAATGTTATATAAAGGTAGGTCCGGAAACGCTCCATTAGTGAGTAATGGCAGGTGAAAGATTTTGCTTCGTTTTCAGTTCACTTGGTAAAATTAAGTGATTCTGAAGTGTTTTGTTCTTACTTTTTAACTCATATAAGATGGATTTATAAGGGAAATAACCTGAGAAATAAAAAAAAACCACTCTAAAGGTTGTAGTGTGAAAAGTTTTTGAGAAGAAGTATGAAATTTGCCAAAAATCTAATAACGAAAATACAGTCTTAAATGTTTGATGTCTAATAACATTGTTAACTGACCAATAAACAAATTGTTTTTCCTAATATAAATTGTAGAGAATTTAATTCTGAAAACAACCATAATAAGCAAAGTTAACTACATGTGTAAAAAAGAAATATGAAATTGACTCCTCACGTATTACACTACACAGCAAACTTTAGTTGTTTTATAATAAGGAATGAGTATCTGATTGGTAACAGGAGGTGAAAAACAAACATACTTTTAGTTCAAAATTGTATTTTTAAATACAATAAACATATCTACAATCGCCTTAAGTCTCACCGGAAGATTAAAGATGATGCTCAAAGTGACCTCCGTTGTTCAAAATGCAAGCGTTCAGGCGTCTTCTCAACGAGTTTCGGACCCGTTAAAAAACCCCAGGTGTCTGCTGAATTGTTTCTATTCCATTAGAAATGTTTAATCGGAGTTCTTCAATGGTAATCTATTGGGGAAGAGTAAACTAATGTTTTTAAATGTCCCCAAAGGTAAAAGTCCAAAGGATTTAAGTCCGGTCCATTGATTTGTGAAACTCTCATTTAGGTGTCCAAGAACAGCCAGAGAGTAGTGCACAGGTGCCCCGTCATGCATAAACCACATGTTTTGGCGCAAATGCAGAGGCACATCATCAAGCAGGTTAGGTAGCTCGTCTCTTAAAAAGTTCAAGTATACCACGCCATTAAGCCTGGGAGGAACCACGAATACGACTAAATGATCTGTTAAGATTCCAGCCCAAAAATTTACTGAAAACTGATGTTGTGGGCGATTAGGTTTGATAGCATGAGGATTTCTGTCTGCCCAAGTGTGGTTGTTATGGAAGTCAATGATAGCTGTTCTTGTAAAGTGAGCCTCGTCGGTAAACAATATTGTATTTAAAAAGTTTGGATCAGCACATTTTCCCAGAAGCCACTGACAAATTTTGGCAAATTTCATACTTTTGTCTCAAAAACTTATATTATAAGGATTACATATGTAGGTTTTCAAGACGTACCACAATCAAAAAGCTTCAAATACCGGTCCTTGTAATTTTACGCCTGTCAACATTATTTCAAATGCCACAGATGCGTTTGCCTTTGGTTCCTAGACTGAAAGGTTACTGCCGCCCAAAAGTGTACATTCTGACTGTTTAAATTTCATTTACTGCCTAATTAATTTACCACAGTTGAGTTTGTTGTGGTTTTCCAGACTATGGAAATATACTGTATTTATATTTAAGTATTGTTAAGTAACCAACTTAGATAAAAATGCCCATTTATCGTCTAAAATATTCTTGGTCCTATGACTGATATTTACTAAAAGACTACTTTAATCGAAAAACGTCTGCTTCAATCACTTGGGTTCTGTTTCCGGTATGTGGCGAATAGTAAAAAAGTCCTTAAAACTCATTCAACATTACAAAACATTATGAGTTTGTAACAGTTATGCGTTATAGAAGTCTTGTCGATTTCTCAGACTGTAGTCTGAGGAAGAAAATTGCTCGCTTAGGTCGTAACTTTTATAATTCAGGTAGGTTTCACAACGGAATTGTAGTAATATGTGTAATGCGTTGTATGGTTTAAAACTCGGCACTTGCGTAATCAGTAATACAATTTAGATAGTAATTTTATCTTTACAATCTGCATTTCAAAACTGATCAAACACTGTATTATTATATTGAAGCACACATTTAATAATTTATAAAATTTAAGTGCAAAGAAATGTTTCTGCTTCTTTGGCGAAATTCGTCTGAAAGTGTGAACAGCTGATTGCTGTCATTACAATTGGGATCGTTTCGTAAATAAATTTTATAATAAATTTCCGAATTCTAAATTATTTAGGTGCACTTTCCAATTTTCCTCTCCATACAAACCTCACCGAATATAACAAAACAAGAATTAGCCAAATTGATCCAGCCGTTCCCGAGATTAGCGCTTAGAAACACATATAGTCCACACTCATTAAAATAATCTAAAACCTTACTGCAAATAGCTGCTAGGTTTTCTACTGTTTTCAGAGACCTGAAATACACATATTTGTTAAATGCCGGTATCCTCTGAAAGTACTACATTTTCAAAACAGGTGAAACAGTTGGGAAGTGATGATTTGTCAGCAGTCTGCATGCTCGCACGAGAGGCCGGGGCTTCATCGTGTTTGTAGCAGGTGGTGACCTGGCTGAGGGTCATAGCTGCAATATAATCACCCTATTGTTGTTTTTTCTGCTGTCCCCGGAGGCACACGTATCCCTCCCCCCCCCAAGATGGCGTCACTCGGTACTTCCTACCAGCGATCACATAAGACCAATAGATGGAGCAGTGGGGTTGGCCATTGAAGTCGACTCTGGCGCGCGGAGCTACAACAATGGCGTCGACCTTGGGATGATTCACCCTAGTGGCGAGCGCTCAGACTGTGTTCGCTGCTGTCTGGCAGGTTTTAGAACATGAGAAGGAAGATGAAGATCTCGACTATTTCTATGATATTGTAGGAAACACTTTAAATGTAACCACGCATATTGTAGAGTACCTTTCTGGTTTTTATAGTAAGAACGTTAAGAAATAAAATAACCTGTAGCGGGTGCCTACAGCTGTTACAGACTAATGAGGAAACGCAATACCGCAACAGTTTGATAAGTTGTAAAAACCAAGGAGGACTTGTACAGCCTTCTGAAGGTGTTGTGAAACTTTGTTTGTTATGTGAAACAGAAGTAAAGTTGTGTATTAATAAAGGCGACGTAACAACTGTGAAAAAACTAGAGGTAGTTACAGAATGGTAAATTCAGTGTTACGAAAGTGTATCGGTGTAAATCTGTTCCTAGGAGGGCATTGTTTTGAACAAGATCCTGAGGTAAATCACCTTATATTAGTTAAAAAAACTATTTGTAAACAATACTTCAAAGTGCGACTACATTACCACTGCAAAAATGTTAGTGCCTCATTACACAAAAGCAGAATACGCAGTCATTTATTAAAAACTGTAACATTTTTAGGACAGTAGAGAGGTACGTTTTATTGTAAGCTTTGGATATTTATGTTTCTAATTTTCATATTGTAATTTCCATTATATTAAATTCATTATTTATAAACATAATAAGTCTATGTCTAGTGGTTTACTTTATTGTACCTTATATTGCCTCAAGTTTAGTTAATATTTAATTGCACTAAATGACAGTTACTATTTAAATGAAATGATAAGCGAATGCCTTATAAATGGGGTTTAAAAATGTTACAATATATTAAAACATATTAAAAATAATTAGTTACATTTAAATGAATTTTAAATTAACGATATGTTGAGTTCTAATTTAAGAGCCGAGGGCGGCCTGGAGTGTAGGCGATCTGTTTTAGGTCGGGCGATGCGGTCAGGGTTTGCGCCTATATTCTGCCGATAATGTCAGGAAAACGACTGGTCTTAGAAAAAAAAGTTTCGAATGAAAAAAATAATTCAACTCTTTATCTCAAACTTTGCTGCTTACAAAACTTGCCTGTCCTAAAAACAAAAACAAAATCCCCAAAGACCGACTTTTTAATGTTACGATTTCAAATGTGTATACAACTTTTAAAGTTTTATGCTCATTAAAATTATATAGAGATCAAAACTGGTAATTTGAGTTGCACCATTGGAATTTTATGGTTTTATGAGATATACGTACACCAAATTTGAACATTTTGGCTTAATCCTAAGTGGGCTAGGTGGCGATTTATTTATGCGCGCGCACTGCAATTTTTAATCTTCTCTGGACGGGGTTTGGCGTTTCTAGACGCGCCCAAGATGGCCGCCACTGGCTTCAAACACCAGTAATGTTGTAGGAATAGGAGTGCTCCATCTATTGGTCTTATGTGATCGCTGCTTCCAACCGAACCTTGCCGACCATCTACATAGTCAATCGTCAATCGTGCATGTCACACACAAATTAATTGGACTGGGCGGCGCGTTGCGTCGTTCACGGTGGCCGCGCCTGTCTAATCGCAAACTAAGTAATGTTTGGATAACTTACATTAATTTACAATGTTTTGAGTGATTTTCTCTTAAAATGACATAAAACAAATCTCACAAATAACAAAATAATTTTCAAAAATATAGAACAGAAGAGTTAAATTAGAAGTGATTCATAAATGAATATTTTTATTAATTGTGAACTATGACTGTATATACCGAGTATTACTGATAGTAATAGTTTTATAGTTTCCAAATAGTGGGCGTACAAAGTTTTAACTTCTATACAACATTCCGTGAATATTTTGTAAACACGATAACTACAGTAGTTTCTTATTATAATCAGACTGAATTGGTTACATAGGCAGTATTTGTACATAGCTTTGATAAGGTTGCTATCCAATCTTAACCATTGGGAACTTTGAAGATAACAGCTTTTCGCATTCTAGCAAAATGTTTTAACTCAACTAATTTCAAATATAAACCTAAGCCAATACGTTATTCCAAATATTACGTAATTAAAATTTTTATTCATTGACTTTTTTCGATGTCTTAGGGTTTCTCAACATCGCGGCCTCTCAATTCCTTTTCTCAATTTTGATGTGAGAAAGAGAAATGTGTACTCATGTTTTGGAATTCTCAGGTTATTTTACAATAATGTTTGTTCTTACGTTGTTTTTGATATTAAGTAAGCTCAAGAGGATGTGATGTAAGAGTGGGTTGCGAGTTTAATTCGTTTCTGATTGTATCCTGATGAGACCGGAATGTTTCGGAATTTTGAGATGTTGGTGTGGGGAAGCGAGCCAGGAAGCCGAGTCTACTTGAGATAATAACAAATTTTATCGCGAAATGTGATTCTTATCAAACCGCAAAACTGATCTTAATTATAAATATCCCTTCCGGCTTAATCGGAGTTAAGGCAGGTTTTACATGAGGCTGACATATGGAAATTTCAAACTATTGATGCGTTATTATTTTAGACTTTGGATACTTTACATTAGAATAGGCTTTCATACTCAATACTGTGTAAATTTATGGTGCTCACAAGATACTTATTTTCACAAACTTCCGCCACGGTTTTCTAATTTTGTTAGTAAATATTACCCAACTCATGTCCCAAATATTGTTGATCTAAAGATCCAAATTCAATGTAATATTAACCTGATTACATTTAAAAATACAAAACATCTTTGTTACATTCGTTGTCACTTGTATTTGTCTCTACACTTTAATATTAACACAAATAATATTGTGGAAGAATTATTTATGATTAAAATTACTGGTTTATATTTAATGAGACGTTCCTTTGTACAAAGCTGAAGATTGATGATGAGTGTAAAGGGACCTTGTAGAGATCAACTCGGTAGTAATTATAGACCATTTATAAGAGACCGAACAATATTATCTACTTATGATAGTTGTTTTATTCCTTAGAATCTAATTTGCAGCTGATTACGAGAATTTGCAGGTTGTTAAATATAAGTTATAGACTAAACATTTATCAGGAACAATAATGTTATTTTTGTCAACAATATTTTTATTTAGCAGTAGAGACTAAATTGCTGACAAATAGAGCAAAAAGAACAAGAGACGATAAGCTAAAGTAAGATAAATTACGTAGAAGTTCAATTATAAGTAAGTACTGTTATTATAAATAGTGTTTTAACGTAATCAATTGTAATTTATTTATTGAACGCTGGCGAAGTCTATAGCTCGGGAACTGTAAAAAAAATATCTTCTATCAGTCCGCAGGATATCTGAAGAACGAAAATTAAAATTATGATTTTAACTGAAACTTTTTATGATTTTGATGCTTACTCCTGATACCACCTTCCATATGTTTAATAGATCCAGTAATGTCATCATCACAAAATTTACCACCACTTTGTCGACTAATTTATATCACAATATATATATATATATATATATATATATAAGTAGATATGAATATGCCGATTCTGGCGCACTTTTGGGACAGTCAGAAAATCAATGTAAAATACTGTCCATTGAACAATAAAAAAATCTAAGAAATCTAACAGGAAACCACGAATGTAAAATACTGTCCATTGAACCATAAACAAATCTAAGAAATCTAACAGGAAACCACGAATGGAAAATAACCGAATCTATAGCTGTTTTACTGTTCATTGTAGGCTTCTAATTTCTTAAGCTGTTTTAATGAAAAAATCCAGAAATCTTAATAAAAAATCTATAAACGGAAATAATGAAATTTGCTAACAATCACTCGAGAAGTCGGGGAGAATGTGAGTAAAACCGCATTCTTTTCAAGAGGTTCCTCGTTTAATTTCTCCAAATGTACTATAAAATCATCGAGGATTTCTGGCTTAAAATCGTAGACAAATTCAACATCCAGATAATGAAAAAATACAGGTAATATCTTTTCATAATAAACGTGTGTATTTAAACCAACAAACCTAATGTATTCTTTGAGAAGGAAAATAATTTTGTCAATGGTTCCAAGAGATAAGTAAAAATTTTTGTTCTTTTTTCTAAATTCTGTAACAAATTTTGTTTGCTTCTTGTCTCCGTATTGTAATTTCATAAGCAGATTATTCAAATATGTTAATTTATTTCGAAATTTCTTAGGCTTAGGTCTTTCGTACAAAATTAAATTACAATCTCTACAAACTAATCTTTTATCAATAATTTCTCCTCTATTATAACACTTGTAACAGTTGGCATTATACTCTTCCATTTTTACAAAAAGAATAAATGGAAGCTATGGAACTAAGTCTGCCGAGATATAAATTTTTCAGCGCAAATGTTTATGTTTATATTTCAACTACCGAGATAAAAAGAAATAATTTCATTCTATTGTACAACTATTTAGGATATTTTGTTTATGATTACAAAGATTATTCCGGAAGAAATCGAGATTTTTCATCAGCGAAAGAGTATATTTTTGAAGTTTTAGAAGGAATGAAAGAGAACAATATGAACATCATTAACTACTGAATTTCTCTAATATCGTTCTTAATCACGTCATATGATAAAAATTTCTCAGAAACAACAACAACATAACAAATCGCGTTTTGTAACAGCATTTTGAAAATCCATATTGATAATTATATCGTTCTTTGAACTAGAAATATTTGTCAAACTCTTTGTTGTATCAATGACATAAATGGGTCTATTTGCTATAAATTCTTTGGGGTTGTAATACATTTCCATATTTTTGTAGTAAACTTTCTTAAAATCTTGATACATCTGATACATGATTCTGAAAAGACCACCGGAAATGTTTAAATTTTGTAATTCATCTGGATAATAAGAACCATTCAATTTTACTCTGATATTTTTCACATTCAAACTATCAAACTTTGAAGGATTTTTTTCTTGATTATTCTGTCTATCTGTTTGAAAACCGATGATAACGAACTTGGGATTGAAGATATTTCTATAAATATTTGTGATATCGAACGAATAAGTTGTTCCGGAAATACCTTTTTGTTCAATACATTGCCAATCTAGAAAATTAAACATAATGTTTTGACTTTTTGTAATTTCATCAATCAATCTAATTTTACTCGTGGTTTTATAATCAATCATTGGAACTCTAATGAAAAACTCGTTAATTGTAATTTTGCCATCAACAGGCATAACATTTCCAGTTGCAGTCTTCAGAATCACATCATCGTCTTCTGCTCTTATAAAACTTAGATAAAATCCTCCTTTATAGATCGGAATAGTAACATTTTCAAAAAATCCTAATCCAAAATGAGATAAATTTCCAGCTGCTTCAAATTGTCCAAATTTAAAAGTTGATTCAAAACTGTTTGAAAATACATCACTTTTGGAATAACAAATGGTTCCTTTAATAGTGCTTAATTGACCACAGTTTTCGACTTCTTCTATCAATTTATTGTGTTTTCTTACTTCAATCTTAGAAAATAAAAACGGTATAAAATTATCGATTAATCTAACATTATCAGTTCCAAGATATGCTTGACCATCTTGTTTTGTTAAAGTTCCAGAAATATAAAACTGGAAGTTAGACGAGCAAAAGTTATCTCCAAAATCAATATTAAACTCAGTTCTTTTATTCGGTTCATTCAAATGTTGTTTACTAATTGGATAGAAATTTTTAAACTCCGCCCTTTCAATATCACTAGCATATTTTCTGTAGTCCGCCATTTAATAAGAGAAAATTTAAACATCGTGTATCATTTTTTTCATCGATCTAATGTACGTTTTTATAAGAAAAGATATAAATTTTAGTAAAATAATTAAAAAGATTAGAGTCATTTTTAATGATCTACTTCGTCATATTCAGGATTCTCTTCCTTAAATTTTGCAATTTCGGCCACATATTTCAATAAAATCTGCACAGGATAGTAACCGCTATCTATAATATTGTTCCAATCAACTGTATCTTTATTTTCATCCAAAAACTTTAGACTCAAGTGTTGATAGAGACAAAGAACAGACATATGATCTTTTAATTGATAATGTATATTTTCTTGAATGAACTCTGGGGACAGATTTTGATATTTTGCAATGTTATATACCAATTCAATTTGTTTACGTATAATCTCATCATATCTTCGGATAATTCATATTTTTGAGAAATGTCATCCCAATGTTCTTTTTTCAAATCTCTTTCGTGTTGCATTATAAAAAGATCGAAAGCACTGTAATGTCCCGCCATCTCTATTTATTAAGAAAAAATTTCAAGTTTTTATAAATTGGCTCTTTTTAGTGTTACATTCAGCACATTTTCCAGAAACTCTTTTAACTCCATTGATATTTGCGTAATATTTTATATCATTTCTTGCAGTTTTTGCCTTACACCTCACACAATATATGAGCGCCATTTATATAGGAGAAATTTTGTCATCGTAACCACCTAATCCATTAAATCTGAGGTCGATGGCTCTAAAACTTATAACAACATCTTCTTTAAATTTATTAAAGTTTTCTTCTAATTTTTGAAATTTGACAGCATAAGAATCATTGTATTCAACAAATTTATGACCAATATTCTCAAAAGTTTTCGTAGCATCTAAACTAAACTTATCAAAAGACTCTTTAAATTTAGCAAGTTTTTCATTAATTTCACCAACATCGTCTACTGATCTTTTACTTCTTTCATCAAGTTTTTCATAGACTTCTGTTGTAAAATCTTTAACATGCTGTTTGTGATTCTCATAATTTTGTTTTTAGTTCATTAAACATTTTAATAGGATCTTCTAATTGAATCATTACAACAACATCAAATGGATTAATTCCTTTACTAACACCGCTAATTCTTTTTCCTTTAAAATCTAAGGCATTTTTAACATTCGGATCATGTAAATCAACAATATCGATGTTTTCTGATAATTTTAGAGGTTTCAAAATTTGTTCTTTAACAACAACATCATGTTTGTCAATACCAGGTCGAACACCGACAATTCTTTTCTTATTAGCCAAACTAACATAATTCTTTTCAACTTTGATCGCTTCAGTAATTTCATCAGCTTTTTCGATGTGAGACATTAAATTGGTAAATAATTTTTTTACACCATCATCAACTTCTTTTTCCAATGTTTTTTATTTTATCAGCAACTTCATTTGAACTCATGAAATTTGCAAGTTTGTTATCATATTCTGCTTTAAAATCTTCAATCTCGACAGCAAACATATCTGAATCTGGAAGGTTTTGTAATACATTTTCTAACTTGTTATCAAACTCATTTCTCAAACTATCAAAATTCAAACTATTATCTACATTTTGAATAATTTGTGTTCCAAATACGTCAAAAATATTTTGTGAATCCATATTTATTAAGCAATAATTTGTTAACAACTTCTTTAAAATCTTTACCATTACTCAGTTCATTCAACACAAAAACACATAAATGACCACAAATTGGGGGATCTTTATAGTCTTGAATCTGAGAATCATTGTAGTAGAACGCTTGATTTTTTTCAAATATTTAATCAATTCTATAGGTGGTTTGTCCTCAATTCTTCCATACGAATCAAAATAACATGCATTCTTATCATTTTTATAATAACAAATCCAATGCGTTCCACTTCCCATAATCGAGTCTAAATTCACAATTCCACATTCAAATTTCTTAACTTTTTCAGGTAATGTATCTCTCATGAAGATTCCTCTAAAATGTTTAATGTTTTTGCAGATTCCTTCCAATTCTCCGAATGTTAAAGGTTCAAATTTTTTTTTCAATGTTTGATTTCACGTAATTCAAAGTTTTTTTCATCTAATCCAGATCATGTAACATCTTCCAACTCTTTATCTAACCAATTTAAAATGTTTCGAACAATAGGAATCACATCTTTTTTAACGATTGGAGCAGCTTTAACGAACATAAGGAACAACATTTTTAACAACTGGAATATTTTTCCTCCAAAATCTAATAAATCTTTCAAAAGTCCACCATTTTTAAGTTCTTTCAACTGATTATAAGAAAATTCTATTCTGGTTCCTTTATTGTTTTTTCTTATGTTTTTCGAGTTTATTGTATTGTCTATTTGTTAAAAATATCTTATCTTCGCCATTTTTTAGTTTGATCTATTTTAAATTGAATACTAACGGGTATTTTCTTCTTAAAAGCGGATTTTATTTTTTCTTTCTGATTTTTGCTGAAGTTTACGTTCACCTCCATTTATATAGTTAAAATTTCAAGTTCTCTTCGATTCCCATTCCTAGTTTTCTCTTCAAAAACATTGCTCCAACTGTTGGAAGTGCAACAAATCTTTCACCTAAGCTAGCATCTTTTGATAAAAAATCTATCCATTGCCTTATCTTGCAAAACTTTATCTGCTATATGTCTGGAATTTGTGTCTATATGTTTTGCATAAAAAATATCGTGTTCCATAGCAGCTTGATCTAATTTATTTATACCAGGATCTCCTCTTTTTAGTCTTTTTTCGAGTTTTGTGCCAGGGGGCCCCAGATACTGATAAGTTGGTACGTGTAATTCAAAAGGTAAATTGTTGATAAAATCATTCAAAAGTCCGCTACCTTCAATCATAGATGAACTTATTGCCGGCAAAATTCGTTTTAAATATTTAATTCCATCAGGTTTTTCAATCATTTCGTCAAGTTTGTTCGAAATAAAATCTTTAATAGCTTTCTTTTCATTCAAAAAATTGTTGTTTCCAGCCTTCTCTTGAGCATAAATATAATTTATAATTCCATCGAGTTTTGTCAAATCGTCGATATATCTGTACTCAATCTTATTATCATTGTATTTTCTTACACCTGATCCTTCGATTCGTTTTTCCCAAATTGGTTTAATCAAATTGATATATTTTTTTACCTCTACTTGACTTAGGCTTCTTAGTAGATGGATCATTATTTTTGTAAATTGAGTCAGATTCCCATAAAATTTCTGTATACTTTTTCAAATCTTCTTCAGAATATAAATTATCTTTTGGAACGTCATTGTCTGTTAATAATCTCCATAAACCTTGAGTACCTTCGTACATTTTTTCATTAATAATTATATCATTTTGTTCAAAATTAACGGGTAAATTTCCAATCATAAAACTTTTCTTTTTTCTATCCCAATACAAACCAAATTTATCATCCTTCGCTCTAGGAAGGAATTTTTTACCAATTTCACCAATTATTATATCCGTTGTTCCAGGACTTATTGGTTCAACTATGGTACAGTCTTCAATGATTCGAGGTCTAAATGGTGTTGAAGATGGTAATTTTGGCAATTCAAACTCAGATTCTGGAATCGAAATATCGGCAAATTGTCGTACAACTGGAACCAAATTCATTAAATTTTGATTATCGCTTAAAACATTTTCAATTTTGCCCTCAACATTTTTTATTGCAGAAGTTACAGGTTGATTAATTTTTTGGAATAAGTTCTTGTTCTTCTTCATCAATTCGAATCTGTTCTTTAAATTCTTTGATTAATTTCTTTTCGATTTGATCAAGTTTTTTCGCTTCTTCAGAAGTTACGTTCACCATTTATTTAGGAAAATTTTGAAACGTGGAACACGAAACGTGGAACGTAAAACGTGAACGTGGAACGTAAAAACGTGAACGTGGAACGTAAAAACGTGAACGTGGAACGTAAAAACGTGAACGTGGAACGTAAAAACGTGAACAGATTTACCGTTTTTTCAGTTGTTTTCATAATGTAAATAAAAAGTAAAGATAATGTAAAAATAATTGTAACAAATATTTTATCAAGTAGATTTGCCAGACCACTGAGCAGCATTTATATTAGAAAATTTATTCAAATATTTACCATTTTTAGGCTTCAAAGTTAGATTAATAGTTAAAAATCCGTAGTCTTCCTTCCAAATTTTATCACACAGCTCATTAAATTGGTTTAAAACTCATATCAGATCCCACATAATTGTTATAAATCTTTCTCGAATAGTGATCATCTTGCTTAAAAATACACAACATATTCAGATTATTTCTTATAACTTGTTTATCAAACCTTTGAAAAGCATTGGGAAAGATAGATACAAGATATGTTTTTGTGACGAGACATTACGAAATATTCCTTAATAACGTCCTGATTTTCCAAAATACAATCATCAAAAACGATTAACGAATTGGGTTTACACTCGCTTAATGGAACTATGTCCTCAGAGGCATTATAAAAATGTGATACCTTTTTGCTTAAGTTTTTTCTCAATATTTTCAAATCTTTCTTGCAATTTTTTATAAGCGTCTTGTTCTAAAGATTTACTAAAAAACATACAAAATTGGAATAAGGAATCAACCTATTGTAGATAAAATTCAATAATAAAGTTGTTTTTCCACATCCACTTGAACCAACAATTAACAATCTGATTGGTTGATCTTTCTTATTTTCTTCAAACGTTTGAAGTTTTATCTGATCTTTTTGCTTTAAAAATTTCTCCATTTAAATAGCTAAAATGAAGCTGTTCAAGTTGACTTCAGAAAGCTCTAAATTAGTTTTAAACTTGGAACATCCTATACACTTAGAGGAAGAATCAAATTATTTTATCGGTTTTAAGCGGTTTTTTATTCTGACAATTTTGTAATAAATATTAGTGAAAGTTCTCCTTATTGTATAGGATTTAGTGAGAAGAACATAACAAAATATTATGGTTTAAACAAAGGATATTATACCTTCGATCAAATAAAAAATTCCCTTAAAAATTATCTGAAAACATTCAAACAATCAGATAAATCTTTAAACTTTGACGAAAACAAGTTTGAAATGCAAAAAAATTATCTCTCTAATAAAATTCAAATAAAATCACCAGTAAGAATAATGTTTTCAGCAATTATTGTAGATTTATTAGGGTTTGTTCAAGAAACTATTGAGCCAAATCAGGTATATTTAGGAAATAAAAACGCCAAAATTTAGACCGTTCGATGTAATTGAAGTGCACTGCAATCTCGTTGAACCTAGTTTTGAAAATCATACCGAACATTTACACAAAGAATCTGAAATTTTGTACACTTTTTTTTTCCCAAATGTTGCTTATGGATCAAAAATCAGTGAAAAAACCGAATGAAATCGATTATATTCCAATTAGAAAAAATATTAAAAGAATTCAAAAAATCGTTCTAACTATACAAGACTCTGAGGGAAATTTATTAAATAATGAGAGTAAAACAACAATATATTTAAGATTGTTGAAAGAATGATGAATCAAGGGGGGAACGAATCGTTCTTACCTTCAAACTTTCAAAACAAACACTATTTTCATTAATGAATCCGGACTTTATTCTCGAAATAAAAATTACTATCTAAATGGAGACAGTTCTAGATCTAATAAATAATCAACTTACATTCAATAATAAAGACATTGTAACGATTGTTGACGAATATAACGAAATTTGGTTCAAAGCAAAAGATGTTGCAGAAATTTTAGAATATGAAAACACGAGGCAAGCTATCATAAATAATGTCGATGATGATGATAAAAACAACTTTTGTATGTATAAATTACAGGAGTCTATCCCATAGACCCCGAGAAACAAGGGGCTATTCGAATGGCCCCTTAACAATCTTCATCCTGACCCTGTTTTTATCAATGAATCTGGACTTTATACTGAAATAAAAAATTACTAGTTAAATTTCTTTTCTATCTAAACGGAGACAGTTGTAGAACCTACTCAATAATCAACTAAAATTCAATAACAAACATATCTTTACGATTGTTGACGAAAACAATGTGATCTGGTTTAAGGCTAAAGACGTAGCAAAAATTCTAGAATATGAAAATACTATGCAAACGATCAGAATAAACGTTGACGAAGATGATAAAAACTTCTATTTTAATCTAAATATAAGGGGGGCTATAAATAGCTTACCTTCAAACTTCCAAAATAACACTGTTTTCGTTAATGAATCTGGACTTTATTCTTTAATTTTGAGATCGCATAAACCAGAAGCGAAATTGTTTAAAAATTGGGTTACGAAAGAAGTATTACCTTCCATTAGAAAATATGGTGAGTACAAACTTGAAAACGAAAATAAGCAGTTAAAAGATGAAATAAAACAGTTACAAATTTCAGGTCAAATGAAATCCTTGAAAATAGAGAATCAAGAATTGCGAATGGAATTAATGAAGAGAGATATGGTATGTAAAGATTTTGATAAGAAAAAACACCATGTTTTTGTGTTAATTAAGAAGAATCACATGTGGGAATATCCTTATTACGTTATCAGAGCTCAGAAACGAGAAATACCAAACCGATTAAAACATCTAAAAATAAAATATCCTGAATTAGAGATTTTGTTCATTGATGACGAACCAAATTCTATCAATCTCTACAACCAAATAAAAGAATCTTTGAATATTTTATACAACGGAAATCATTTTACTACAAATATGGCAGAATCTCGACTGATTTATAGAATATCTAAATTACACGATGAAAATGTTTCTAAATTTTACTAAACATTCGAATTATGATAGTTTGTTTGTAAATGTCTTTTAAGACTATAGAAATGTTGAATTTCTCTTCCGCATACGCAATGAACTGGTCTAGCAAAGATTTGTTTAATACATTCTTTACAATATGCTTGTTTTTTATCTTTACTATAATGCCAATTGTTAAATTCAGAAATATTCTTAACTATTTTACAGCGTGTGCATTCTTTCTCTTCTAAAGTTAATTTTTCCATTTTATCATATAATTCTTTTCTATATTTCTTATTACAATCTTTACAATAATAGTATAATCCATCTTTGGTATTCTTATTTTTAGAAAATTCTTCAAAAAGTCTAAATTCTTGACATATTGTACATTTCGTTTGAGACTGACCTCCAATTTATATAGAAAAAATTATAGCTTTGACTTTCTCAATTCATATTCGTAAACACTTCCGGTTATTTCTCAATTTTCAAAGTTTCCAAGTTTATTTAATTCGTCTAATATATCAGATTTTGCTTCATTTTTATAGCCATACGGTACTGTATCGATCTTATTTTCTAGGACATTTCTCTTATCATCTTTAGCGTTCAGTGCCAGCTTGTTTATGGTGATGGTATACAATTCATGTTTATAGCTTTTTATTACAGTCATCTCCCTAAATTCTTCTTTATCTTCGAACAAACATCTCTTCAAGTTTTCGATATTTATTGTTTTATTTACAACGCTTCTCTTAATTCCTTTACATCTTACTGGATTTTTGTCTAGATATTTGTACGAGTACATCTTTGATCTCAATCCACAAAATTCTTCTAATATCTCGCCGTTCAATTCGTCTTTGAATTTCCCTATTACCTTCTTATTTTTAGTAGTGAAACATTCATGATCTTTTGGATAATCACTTGTATCAAAGTCATCTATATTTTCTTTAATAATTTTAAAAGGATCTCGTTTCAATTCTAGAAAATAACTGTCTGTATCCATGTAACACAGATTCAAATCTGGATCAAACTTCTTTAATTTATCGTAATAAAACTCGTACATTAGCAATTTTGAGAGGTCAAGAACTGAAAATCCTATGTAAATCGGTTTGTTAAATTTAACCTTTTGTTTGTACATGTGACTCGCTATACAGTTGTCGTCAAAGATATTGAAACATTTGAAATTCGTTTTCTTAGCTTGTTTCATTGAAAATTCTTCGTTTCCTAGTTTAATATCACATCTATTTCTTACATTTTCCATCGATTTTCCAAAAACCGAGTTGTTCATAAGCTTATAAAAGTCCTTCTCAAAGTCACTTATAGCCTTGGTTCTCATACTAGTATTAAAATCGATATATTCTTTCATGAAAGGTTTCTGATCAAACGCAATAACCCTATTCACATGTTTTAAAATCATACCTTGTTCTAGATAGAATTTCAAATTTCTAGAATGAACAACATATTCTGTTTTATCCAGTAGAGTTTGTGCAAAGTTTGTTTTTATAATGTTCTGGAGCAAGAGGTAAATCTTTGTGATGTTCATGCAAATTTGTTGGATATTCAAGATCAACTTCTAAAATATATCCATAATCTTCGTCGCCAGTGAGTTCCAAAATTGTTTCTTTCCATTCTGCTGTTGTATACGTTTTAGGATCCATCCACTTGATTTCGTTATATGGTAAATTTTGCATAAGTCCATACCCAT
Organism: Homalodisca vitripennis; assembly: GCF_021130785.1. NCBI lineage: Eukaryota > Metazoa > Arthropoda > Insecta > Hemiptera > Cicadellidae > Homalodisca > Homalodisca vitripennis. Next base: position 23,530 of record NW_025780477.1, on the reverse strand, counting down.
AAAGGTTGTTTGCATCGACGTACAACAAATAGTTTTCGGGCTTTGTCTTATCAAAATCTTTTAAATATTTGTTATTTGCTTTCACATATCGTTTAATACATTGAGAAATGCCTCCGCGAATACCTTTTTCGATCATCAAATACATATTATAATCACTAATTAATTGTAATTCTATCTTCGTTAATTTTAACATAGCATCCCATGCAAGACTGGGAGCTGTTAGATAGTGTGCTGGATCAAGCTTATAGCAATTCAAACAAATATTCCTAAAATTTTCAAAGATATCAGCGAGCAATAGAACATCTTGAATGTTATAGAGATCAGAGTAATTTCCTAGATTTTTCTCTTTTAATTTGTTCCAAACATTTAAGTAGTGTTGAAAATCTTTCTCAGATATGCTCTCATCTGTCAAAAGTGAATAGAAATCTTGAATTCTCAATTCTTCTGTGTAATCCAAGTTTTTCAATACTGTCGATAAATTCATAGGGAAATATTCCTTTTCCAGATAGAATTTTAAAGATTTCTTCTTCGTCATTTGGTTGTCTATCTAGAATTGCGTTCAGACCATCTTGTATAAAATGATTTGTATGTTTGAAATCATCTTTTTTGAGGTTTTTAGCTAACTTTTCTATAGACGATGCCATAAATCTGAACGTATCTACGAAAGAAAACTTGATGAACTTTCTTGGTTTATCATCTTCAAACTCATACCCATATCCAGAATTTACAGAATAATTTATATATTTCTCATCGGTGTTTGCGATCAAATCAACGTTTCCATATTGTTTAGCCAATTCTTTTATGTACAAATGAGTATCGTAACATGACATATTGTGGCAGAAAACGGGAATATTTTGAGGAAATTTGAGATTCAAGTTACAAGATAAATGAGCAGCACCTCGAAATTTGCCGGTTAAATGACAATGATCTCGTACTTTTTTTCTTGTTTGATTATCAAAACCCTCACATTCACAGATGTGACAAACGTTTGCATTTTGGTATGAAATTTCTTCTTCTTCAGTCAATTTCATAGGTTTTTTTATTCTTAGAATTATACTTTTTAGCTATGTATTTCGATAATTTATTAAGTTCTTCAAACAATTTTGCAGGAACATTTGGCAAATCTTCTTCATTTTTGGCTCGATAACATATCGGCTTGTACATACGATTGGTCACATTAGACACTAAGTATAGAGTAAAACCATATGGAATGTGCTTCTGAATCTTGGTTGTGATCGATTTTTGCGGATTGTTTTTGCATGTGGGAATCTTCTCTAATATGCTTTCAAAGTCCATATAAATTACGTACGGATGGCTAAACTTCTTTTGATAATTAGTAAATTTAGTTGTTTTGACCCGGAAACGGCATAATTGGCTTACAAACTTCGTGAATTTTACAAATTTCTAAATGGTCTGCTAAATCTCTAGATTTGTAGAAATGGCTTAAACATCTCCTACATAGAAAATTTTTATGTCCATGTTTGGATGTTTGAGAACTCACTAACCTACTTAAATCGGTTATCAAAACAAAATGAGATTTGTCTTCTTGTTTTACATACAGTAGATCAATATTTAATTCTGCATCATATTTTTCAGAAATTTGTAACGGAACAACCTTAATACTTTCATCAAAACTGTAGACATTGATAGACATTTTTGGATATTTGTACTTGGAATTGTAACTTCGTTTTTCAAATAATTGTATATCTTTTAAGGACATTGGATACTCGAAACCTGAAAATATCTCGTCATTTACAAATTTTTCATATTGTTTTGATCTTTCGCAGTCTCTTTCGGGTTTTTCAATAGCGCATCGGATAGAATAAATAAAGCAATAATCATCTTTATTTTTGATATTTATACAAGCTTTTTTATCTTTGATTTTTCTTTGGTAAATCGATATATGATCCTGCGTTCATAAATTCGTGTTTATTAAGGCTCAAAACTAGTTGTTTGCAGCGTTTTAATGTCCATCCAGAACCTTTATTTGGATGATTCGTTTGTTCTCGATGTGTTAATTTATTAAATTGCTTAGTAATAAAGTCGTTTATGTCAAAGATCTCGTCTGCTTTTATAGTAAAAAATAATACATTGGGCAAGTTTGTGTTTCACCGTTTCACTAAAGTACGTTCGTATTCGCATTCTAAAGAGAGATAGCCCTTCATATTTTTTAACGGTTTCTTGAAATTTTTTCGATTAAACTTTTAATTTCTGGACGCAAAATAGAAAGATATTTGTAAATTGACATGAAATTTTCATTTAAATTCGTTAAAATGTATTGCTTGAAAAGACCATGGATAGAGGATAAAACTTCGACATCAATGATATTTTCTGGTTTCTCATTAAGCGTTTTGTCAATTTCTTCGATCATTTCAGACTTAGTTTTTATCGTTTGTTTCAATGGACAATTTTTCAGCGATTGATTGAATTTTTTCATCTTTAAATAGATTGAGATCTTTTTTACTTTCCTTAAAATTTTTCTTTAGTTCACGCAATTTTTCTATATTATACATGTTTTGGTGATCGGCAATTTGATTTTCTTTAGCCCAAGTCCTCAAATAATTTAGTTCTTTTTCATAAATGTCTTTGTTTTTTAGATGATTTTTTGACTTATAATGTCGGGTAAAATGTTGTTCGAAAACATCTTTTTTGCAGTATGGGCACTCTATCTTTTTCCGCTCCATTTAAATAGGGAAAATTTGAATGTGCCAAGTTTTACTATTTAGTAAAATATCTTTTTATTAAGCTGAAAAATAGCAATAATTCAGTAGATTTCTAAGGATTTTTATCAAAATTTGATAAAAATCAGCACAATTTATGGTTAAAACAGCCTTTGATTCTTCTATTTAAAGAAGAAAAATTTGTTTAACTAACACTTTGAAAAGTGGAGAATTTTACTAGAATTTTACACAAATCAGCACAAATTGTAGTAAAACAGCTGTAGATTCTTCTATTTATTATAGAAAAATCTGTAAACTAAGACTTAAAATTATTGAAAAAATAGTATAGTTATAGTAATAAAAGTACTTTTATTACTATATTGGTTTGTAGGGGGTAATTTAATTTCTATAATACTATTTTTTCAATATTTTTTTCTTTAACTTTTCCAAGATTTTTCATTAAGATTTTAATATATTTACAACAGAATTTTCGAGAAATATCGTTCACATTATCAACTTTAAAGCTAAAAATTCGCAATAATTAGAGAAATTCAGTAGATTTTCAGGATTTTTCAAAAAACTCTAGTATATGCACCTTAAGAGCTGTGGTTTTGACCCTAAAAAACCGTGTTTTTAGGGTCAAAACCCCGGTTTTTTTGTGTATTTTGGAAGTATAGTGTTGATTTTTCACCTTAAAAGTGTAGATGTATTAATTTTTTTCTATGTAAATGGCACTGTTACAAGAGTTGAATAAGGTTGGTGATTTAACATTCAAAGAATACAAGAAATTAATAGAATTAGAAGAAAATAAGAAATACAAAATTTTGAATCTGGAGAAAATGAAAGATAAATTCGGGTTTACAATAATTGCCGAGTTGGAAGATTATAAAGTACACTTACCGAACAGATTTTTGACTGTTTTGGATGAAAAAAAGATTAAAGAATTGAACAAAAATGAAAAATTACACTTGGTTGTTACTGGAAAGAAGACTATTAAAGATAAAGACTGTGTTACAATTAACTTTTGTAGAATAAAGATTTTTTATTAAGATTTCTGGATTTTTTCATTAAAATAGCTTAAGAAATTAGAAGCCTACAATGAACAGTAAAACAGCTATAGATTCGGTTATTTAACATTCGTGGTTTCCTGTTAGATTTCTTAGATTTGTTTATGGTTCAATGGACAGTATTTTACATTCGTGGTTTCCTGTTAGATTTCTTAGATTTGTTTATGGTTCAATGGACAGTATTTTACATTGATTTTCTGACTGTCCCAAAAGTGCGCCAGAATCGGCATATTCATATCTACTTATATATATATATATATATATATATATATATATAATATATATATATATAGATTATATATATATATATATTATATATATATATATACAAGGTGTTTAAAAAGTATGGGTACGGCTTAATATTTTAAAAACCATAGGAGATAACATCTATAAACTTTGCACAGTGTCATATCTCTATGTAAACTATTTTTTCTTGCTATTACCATGACATGCCAACCATGGGGGGACGGCCCACAGAGGAAAACATACACACACACACTGTTTTAGTTGCAGGGGGTTTTAATTCCCTAAACACTAACATTCCAAATGAAGAAGGATTAAAAGTTGCAGAATATAATTTTTCATTCGCGACCATGCAGTTCTAAACGTTTTACACTTTTATAGTTTTTTTAATCAGAATCATACTTACTATAAACCATTTTCAGTTCAATTAACACATTACCTTCTAGTAATGCAATAGAATAAGAATGGCCCCATCTTAGACAAATCTATTTATAAGTTTATTTGAATGAGAATTTTTAGATATACAACGCTTATAACATTTAGAATGGCTTAAATTTGAAATGGTTACGTTATATAGATGATATTTTTAATCTGGGATCATGGAGTTAATTTATTAATACGATTTCTTAATGATATTCAATAAGTCTCTTCTTTAAATTTTCATGGATCTATTCAAAATCTAACGCTACGTTTCAAGATTTAGATGTTTTTTATTGAATCCGAAATTCTCCAAACTACATTACATATAAAAGAGACTAACACTATGGATTACCTACATTTCGACAGCTGTCACCCAATGTATGTCAAAAACCCAATTCCAAAACTATTGTCAGTAAGATCAAAGAAACTATGCAGCAGCAAATCTAATTTCTTGAACTACATTAGCAAATTAGGTTAAACATTCAAGGATTTGGATTACCCTGAAAAAATTATAAAAAATCAAATTAACAAACCAAAATGTCCAAAGAATTCATATGATTATTCAAAAGAACCTAAATTTATTACTCAATTCTTCCCTGGTCTACGAAAAATTAATTCTATTATAACAATTTATTATAATTTATTTCAAAGTTCCCCTGACACTTTTGAAAAAACAAGCTGGTTTACATACGAGTTCCAAAATCTATTAACTATACGAGAAATGGATGTGATTCGTGTATAAAACCACGATGTGGAACATGTAAAATTATGAATTCCTCAAGAGAATTCATGAGCAGTAATACTGGAATCACCTTTCCTACAATTGGCAACGTCGACTTTAATTAAAAAAATCTAATATACCGAATTAATTGCAAGTTATGCTCCAAACAATATATTGCCTAAACATCTAACCATTTAAAAATTCGTACGGCAAGGCATAGGTTTTGATATTTTCCATCAAGATAAGGAAAAACCATTGGCAAGACATTACGTACAACATACATAACACAAAATTAAGGAGTGTTTTATACAAAACGCTCTTGTATAAAACACACTTGTATACACCAAATACCACCATGCCCTGATGAAAATTACAACTAAAGCACATTGAGCAAGCTCATCAAATTATGTCGAAGACAAAAACTCCATTTGATCTGAATTTAAGATAACTTTTTAAATAATTTTTATAGATTCAAAATTTATCAAATTATTATTCAATCCTTTTCAAAAATCATAATAAAACAAGCTGTTTCGATTCCAGTATATAAAAGTAGATAAAACCATGACCAATAAAATCAGACCGATTGCTCTTCTTTCAACATTTGCCAAAATTACCAAGAAACTAACATAAAATTTACTTGAAATTAAAATGTATTTAGTATAACAAAACTTGAGGTTCAAAACAGGAAAAACATACTTAATAATCATTACAAAATTTAATGGATACTGTCTGTAAATTTATACTTTAAACGCAAATAAAAAACACGTGGATTTTTGGACGCAAAGCTTTTGACATTGTTACGTTGTTGATAGTAAATTTAACTCGTGTTCAATTTTGATACCCTTCAGATTAAGAGCTATTTTCTTTCTTATACAAATATATAGATGAATTACGTAGAAGAAATTTTAATGCCAGTTTGACTTCTTTTGCAAATGACACATGGATTGTGTCAACGATGACTGGAATGAATGTAGTAAACACATTAACGAAGATTCAAATGTCTCAAATATCTGTCATGTCAAAATATCACAAATAATATTCTATTTAAATGTGCTGATGGTTTGTTTCAACGGACAAATTTCAGTTTCCAATGTACTAAGGTTGACCTGAAAAATTAAATTAAATTTTTTACAATTATTGTTTATCTGAGAATAATCAAAAAAATTAAAAAAAAAAACTACTGTCTTAAGGTTTTTCTATTTATGTAAAGTATTCTGCAATGAAAAAACGTCAATATTTTGAAACAGTAGTATATAAATAGTAAATATTTTGTGCTAACAATAACTCTTAAAGAAAATTAAGAGAGCAAGAATATTTACCTAATCTAACAACCAATCTAACATGTATAGACACGTTTTCGCTTTTTGGGACAAAAACTTAATAACCTGATTATAGCTGAGAAACAATTAAAAACTTACTATTTATGAATTAAAATTCGATTAAGAAATATTAATGATGCTGATTTTCTTTACAACGTATAAAGATAGCTATTAGGTCAAATTTTCTTTTGCTATAATGTACATATTATTTTTCAAGTATTATATGTGTTAATTTTAGACATTCATGTTCATTTAGTTTTAAGATCAGTTTAAAACCAGGTTATATATTTTAGTTTATTTTGATTTGTTTTTTTTTTATAACTAACAGTTAATATAAAGTGGAAAACGTGTATTCGTTTTAATTTGTTCGTAGGATCAAGATACAGTCTAATTACAAGAATGTAACCTGTAACCATGTGTTTCCTTGTGCACTGCAGAGTAGCTCAGTGCTACATTGTTGCCATGTCGCAGAGCAACAGCCAGACTCTGTGGTGACACAATTACTGAGCGCAGTAAAAGGTAATTCTCTCCTCTGGTGCCTTGTTATTGAAGGTCTCTTGATTAGACTCTATAACGAAGGCTTTAATGTATACAATTACGCAGGTGACCTTACGAGGAAACCTAAGGGAGCCAAATTTACATCCTATCAGTCGTTAGACAACAGTAGTTTAAATCGTAAACTTTTTGAAATTAGTAGAGGCTTTTTCTAAGTTTATTCGGTAACAGTAATTAATTTCTTTTATTTAAACTCATTAATAACAGTTTTCTAAATACGAGGTTATTTATTACAATACAAATAGATTGGTTGTTCTTACATAATTTATTTTATTTATCCGTGAATCTGATAATCAAATCTACCGTTATCCATGGTTTAAGTGTTTAAAGTCTACACAAATGAACGTGGTATTTTTTCGGATTGTACAGAGTAAATTCTGGTGCAATGGTTGGAACAACATGTGAGGCAGTGCTGTAACGATCTATGACTTTTGTCTGAAACTTGGCGGATTTTATACGATCTAGCTAGGTCACTGAGTCATATTGCTGAATCTCTTTGCAATAAATCAACTTTTATCAACATAAACCGGAAGAAGGGAATAATATAAACTTTATTTTTATTTATCCATATTTCATAATCGTCAATGAATACCATAACTAGGGGTAACGGACTTTTTCAAATTTTGAAATGCGACACAAGGCCGTAAACTGTTAATCGAATCTCTCGAACCGGTTACCGCTTCTCCCTTGCAAATTCAACACAATAAAAACACATCCAAACTTAAAATATATTCAAACATTCAAATATATTGAAACTCTCCAATATTGTATTATATGTAAGAGTATAAGTATATAAAATAAATAATATGTCATTACTGTTAACATAATAATCGGTATAATGTTTACTTACCCTTATGATAATAATGACCAAAAGCAAGCAATCACAATCAGCTAAACATAGTATAGGTCGATGCCTCCCTCCGCCGCGGCGTCTGCCCTAAATCAAAAAATTTTATATGTGCCTATTTAACATTTTATAACAAACCAAAAATAAAACCAATTTTACAAATATTTCTTCAAATACGTATGAACTGTTCCTTAAACTAATAAAATTTAGGGTATAACCGGCCAACGATGTTTGATATAGCAGTAGGACAGAGGCTTAAGCACTAAAAGGGTTCAAACTTGAAACCATATTTATAACACGTAATATAGGCCAGCAATATCTTAGAGGCAGACTGAGCAAAACTACGTTGAGTTGTGTCATATAGTTAGAGGTGTTGATAAGGCAATAACATTTCGGCCGCATTTTAATGACCTGTGTACTCATATGTTTGTTTTATTGCACAGTATAATAAATAATAATTTTCATATCTACATAAACATTTGCAAAAGAATTGCTTTTGTAAAAATAAATCAGATTGTATGACAATGAGTTTAATTTTATATTTTAGGATTACATAGATCACATCAGTTATCTTATTACAGTTGTAAAACTATTATTATATAGTTATTAATTCTAAGTCAACTTTTTATAGTATATGGTGATGACATGGGGTTATCACTATTGGACAGACGACTAGTGCAATATGTTGGTGCTAATTTAAAAACCATTGTATTCAATATTTTAAACAGCGTCAATAACAAAACAAATACTTATAAACGTTGCCTTCTGCTGCCATATTGGAAACTCCATACTGGAAGAATTGACATTTCAAAATAACTTGGTACATTTTGATCGAGGGTTGAATGACCATATGGATCATTTTTGCGCGAAATTATCCTCAATCACTTATGTTTTTTAGTATTTAATGAAATACTGCCCTACACAGGATCTGATCACGGCGTATGGGCCGATTGATCCCCACCTACGACATCGTGTATATCACATCGTGGTGCACTCAGTTGCATACCTGATGAGACAATGAGACTATCACTTCACCTACTTATAGGCGTCACTCATGTCGAACAATGCAAATCTTTCGTTTAGAGCTTTTTCGTCGTCGACTTTCTTTGAATCTGTTCAGACGAACATGATGACAGATTCCGGGAGTCAAGACTGAGAAAAAGTCAAATACCAGACACTGCAATAAAAGGAAGGTAAACTGAAGCAATTGGTTCAACCCTTCCTGGTATAGCTACGCCTCATCACGAAAGAGGACATTCTTAAGAATCGTAAAGAAGGTTTGTAAAGGTTATCGATTCTACTATGGTGCGAATAGAAACAATATTAAATTTAATGAAGCTTGCTATACATGCTAACCACGTCTTTGCAATAAAGAGTCAATTGACAATTAACTATTTTACTACCGGCCAGTGCTAGTGGATCGTTCTGTGACTAGTGACGTAGCCAAGATGTATCCCCAGTGTACAGAGAATATTAGTTTTAGAACTAATCATGATTATAGTTTGTGCAGAGTATGGGCCGTTACTAACAAACGCAACGTGACAAACGTCATGATTTTATATTAGTCGATGCATTGTCTATTACAAGACAAAATAGCACAAACTCTACTTTTCTGAAAGTTATCGTTAAAACAAATTAAAAGTCCAATTGTAATTGTTGGTACGATATAATTGAAAACGCATGGTTAATTTAATTTGATTAAATTTACAAATAATTGAAAAAAAACCTTCGTTTTAAAACTTAAAAACATTATAGTGAATCATTTAAGAAATATTAGTAGCGATATGTAAGTTATTTAAAATATTAGTACTGTAGTAGAGTTGTAAGTTATATTTTTAGCGGGAAGTTTGTAATATAAAGACCACGAGTAAATAATTAACTATTACATGTAAAGTATAACAAATATACGTCTTTCTTCATCTGGAATGAGTTCTTTACTGTATGTATCAACTTATGAATGGATATTACGTAGATAGAACCAAACCTAGTAACTAAAACAAAAAGGCGTTGTTATATTTTCAGTTTAAAGGTTTTAACGTTTCAACCAACGAACACCTGCAAAGCTTATAAATCATGACATAGGACCTACTGTAGACGAAACAAGGCCATAAAATCATGTACGTGGTCCTGCTTTGTTCCGCATCACGTCGCTTCCGCCGCCTTGGGCCTGGGCTGGGTTTGGCCTTGAAATATTCACACAGTTGTGTTGAAGTCTGTGGAAATCAATGATTACATAGGTTTTATACTGTGTAATCATTGGTGGAAATCTATATATTATACATCTCCTTTTTGTAAAATATACAGATATTATAGACTGATTCAGAATTATTCATCTGTTTTTAATTAAAGCACTAGAATTATAAATTATATGAAATTACAAATACAGAACTGACAAGATCTGTGGAAGGTTCACATTTTACGATGCCATTCTCTATTGTCTTCGTATCGTCTAATTATTGCTCGAAATGCTTTATGCTTACCTGAAGGACTTTCAGATAATTACCACTAATGGTGTAAGTTCTCTCGTTATTTCTTATCTAAACTTCATGATGGGTTCATATAATCGATTGATTGCTCGAGCAGCTTGCTCTATTCATACCCGAATAAGGTTTTTTTCAACATACTGTCTATTCCACGTTGAGAATCCAATCATGTTGAGATTAATAATGCTCTGAAATGTATGAAATTATCCATTATCTTGAACTTACGTAATTATATAATTGATTAAATAGTATCTATTTATAATTCTTTTATAAAATGTTATTACAATGTTATGCAAATTAAAAAGTAGAAATTTTTATACAGCTAGGTTGGTTCATGTGTTTTAGAATGTTTAATTGCATGTTAAACTAAAAGTTCTTTATTTACACTACGCACACTACTTGCAATTATCTTTAAGTGTTAAATACTCATAATATTCATTCCCTTGAGGTAAGACGTAATCCACAGGTGAGGAAAACCGCGGATGTCATACGCCTTTAACGTACGCAGTCAGAAACATTAGAAAGGTGGAAAACTACTCTGAGCACACTATTCATAGCTCAAAATATAACATCTGTCCAAAATGTCATAAGTTTTTTAAGGAACAGATTTCCATATACCTAACTGAAACCTGGTAAAGTTTATATTGGACGATAGTTCATCGTTTTACACAGATAGTACTTTTTGAAAACGGGTATAACTTTACCCGCCTTTAAGAAAAATGGAAAAAAAGGAATTTTCGAAAGAGTGTTTAATTAGTATTGTATGAGGCACTAATATACGGCAGTAGGTTTTCACCAACTACACTGATAGGCAAGTTATGATACATAACATTTTGGTTTGAATTCCTGAATGATCCTGTCCACTCCGACATCGACAGCAGGAGACAGCATCAAGAAGACGTCCGGAATCCATATTTTCAAATATATATTTTGGGCTTGCATATTTTTTTAATTATCCGAAATAGTTTGTCTATTCATCACGTTAAAACACATGCTTTAAAATAGCTTGAAGCTTTGGCAGTGCTCTTAATAAACCTGCTCCGTTCTATTGTTACAATATAATGATATTACAAGCTGCCTTGAAAATATGTTATTTGATTCATAAGGAATCTCCAATATGCAGAGCCTTTGTATCTCTTAAGACTACGGTAAATTTCTAAATAATTTATGTAATATATTTAGAACGTTTCATTATGAAGCATATGTGTAGAAAGTAAGAGTGAATAAAAACAAATTGAACAAAAGAAAACATTTTACAATCGAAAATAACAAACAGAGAATTAATTATAAATTAGTAGAAGATATCGACAGCACTGACAGCAAATCGGACAGGAGTTCAATATTTAGTGAATAGACACACGGCCTGAGTCTGGATATTGAAGCGTGGGCGGTGGACAGCTGATAGCCGTGTACTGGAACACTAAAACTCGCTCTGCTTATTACTTGTTGTATACTCGCATGTTGATTATCTTATAAAGATATATTTCTGTATCAAAGAAAAACGTGCTTAATATGAAGTGTGCAAGAGGACCATTTTTAACATATGCAAAAGTTCAAGTTACGTTGAGAAATAGTTACCACATTTCTCCCGAACCCCTAGGATCTCGTTATAACTGAACTACGTTCTATATTTGGGGCCTCAGCACCTCATATTTATCAAGATTTTGTGGTGAGTTGATATGTGAATAATGTTAAGATTCTTCACAAGTTCTCCCAAACGGTTTTGACAACATGCCAACACTCGAGTGGGACTTAATGGTAATTTAAGTGTCGTAAAAATTCTAAATTTGATCACAGTTTTTATTAAAAGTATCACGATTATACGCGAGTTTCTCCGGCTAGGCTACGAAAATTTTGTAAATAATTTATTCGAAAACGCCTATGAGGTATGTTTTGTAATAAAATGCATTTGTAATGAAATATTCTTTTTAATCCGTTCTGTGGTTTCAGAGATTTCAATATGATGACAATATCATCAACAGTTTCACGGTTTTTGCGAATTTTTGTGAAATCTTGAAAAAAAATCTGTCTTGAGCTCATCTATAGAACTCGTGAGAAAATTTCCTGTCATTTTAACGTTTTATGTATTTAAACATAATAAGAATTATTATTAAAAGCATCGTGGTTATTTGCAAGTTTTCGTGGTTAAACTGCAACATTTTCAAACTCGTTTCTTAGCGAGCACCGTGAGGTAGGACAAACATGTGTACAAACTTCTGTGTTTTTTCGCTTAGCGGTTTCGGATGTCTCATTACGATGACAATAGTCTTTAAAAGTATCGTGGAGTTTCGTAAATTTCTACAACTGTTTGTTAAATCACGAAAAGAATTCTTCTTGAGCGTATCAATAGGACTTATGTGGCACCCTAGCGGTAACTTTTACATTTAAAAATTCTGATTGCGATAAAAATTGCAATTAAAAATATCGCTAATGTCGTACATTTAGAAAATGTGTGTGTAAGGTTACTTTTACGAACCGGTAGGGATATTGAAGCTTCCGATAATAAAGTTGTCGACAAAAAACTCACATTTTCATAAAAGCTCCTGTTAAACAATGTTTTAGGCCACGCGTCGAGATTGCAACATAACAACACGACTGTCAGGAAAATTTACACGAACAGGTCTGACCATATAAAATTGGACCATGTTGACTAATCGGATAGAATCAATGATTTTTTTAAATATAAAAAATCCCCTAGCAAAGCCTATGAATATTGTTAGTTACAAAACGTTTTAATGCTTCAAACTACAGTCACGTAGCTCTACGAAGTTCCGAAGAAATCATATTACACATAATAACTATTCTAGTGCCAACTTTAAACTGAATATTATGAAGTGGAATTTTTGTGAATTTGAAGTGAAGAGAAAACTCTGCAGGATAGTAAAACTTTGTTCTCCAGTGTCACAAAACATTCCACATATTATTTAACTATCTCAGTTGGAAGTTGGCCACATAAACAACAATGCTTGCTATCGTGTAAATGTTTAGTGTAAGAGGAGCTGCGGCCTACAGTTATTTGAGATAATCTGCACAAAATGTGATAAAATTTTGCTGGCTTAGGTTGTTTATTGTTTATGTATAACTTACGTGATGTTTGGTTAGTATTTTTTTCACTTAAGGTCGCATCTAAAATTTTAAGAAGTAAATTTAATACCGTTTCTGTCTCATTTTCGCCTTTGAGATGCACCCTCATGTTGAAACGCAAGAACAGGTCTTGACATTTAGGCCACATGTAGGACGGCTTTAATTTAATAAAGATTAACAGCTTTGTCAAACAAGGGAATTAAATTTGGTATTATAATACTATACTAAGATGTTGTTTTTGTGTTTATATAATTAAAACTGTTACTAATATCAGATGAATATAATACTTTAAGTTAATACTTAAGGAAGACTTTTGTCAAACGAGGATGGCCTTCTTATATCAGAATAGTTAATAAGCTATTAAAACTATTTTCTTAATTACCCGTATCCAATTCAGGATGATTAGCTCTGAGGCTTTACCAACACAAAATAAAAGCTAAGTTTTCACGTTTCCATTGATAAATAATTACCCAGAAACCTAGAGCCCCTCTGCAATTTAGAAACATGGAACCTGGTTTTTATTGAATCGATAGAGGGTTTTTATAATAAAGAAATCCATCGTTAACTACACCAATTGCAGTGACGGTCGAAATGTGATGGTTTGGAAATGGTTAAATTATTAAATTGTCATTTTTCTCATATTATATGTGTTTAGCTTCATACATTTATAACCGACCGACAAGTACATAAACAAGGCAGGATTACGCTACACGGCTCAGTCTACAGCTTATTTCACTAGGCAGTATGTGTTACTGTGTCAAGTGTTTAAAATGTTATGATTTATTTACCGTAAACCAATTTATTTACACGTCAATTTTGTCTGGCATCATCGTTACCCACAAAACCAGTGTAGGAAAGTTGCTCTCAGCCAAATAACACGGAGCGACAAGCACTATCATCAAACTCAGTGTTACTTACAGTATATAGAAATGAAGCTTATACCTTATTGCTCTTTGCTATTATTATTACCTTTTGATTTTGTTGCACATTAAAATTTTATAGCTGTTAACTCATTTTAGATATATTTTTATGTTATATAGTTTAAATTTATAAATAACATTTTGCTTTTTCCTACTAAATATTGCAAGTTTAAGCTATTATCGTGCTCTAAATGTTTACTATTTAATATAGACTACTACTAACTGTAATTTTTACGTTTAAAATAAAATTGTTGAATGTTTGCAGGCAATAACAGTTCTTTTTGGAGAGTACTTTTGTAAAGATGAAGGAGTTCAAAACCACAATGTAATAGTTTAATGGGTATTGAATATTTTTAGTGCTACAAATTTTGAAACAATGAGAACCGATCAATACTCAACTCATATGTTGGTCAAAGTGAATATTGTATAATATTTGGAAAATACTGAGCATTTATACCATGGAGGGAATGAGAGAATGAGTACTAAATCAAATTTTCCCAATCATCTTTCAAGGAAAAAACGAAGTTTCATTATAATATATTGCATAAAATGTAGAAACAAATCTTTCCTTCTGAAAATGTATAGACTGGTGTATATTTTTATACAATAATACAAATAGTTAAAGTACATTGAGCATGGCATGAAAGAGATTCTCGTAAGGAGATACCAATCAAATGCCAGCCACCATGGATACAAAAATATCAAACGAACTTTATTGCATATTTTTAGTGTAAATGTGGCAAGAATTAAGCCTACGTGAAGCTGGTGGCTCCACCAAATAATTCTGATGTACATACTAATTCTCGAGCTAAGTTTGTACTGCAAGTTAGCAGCATCACACAAATTTGTGCTTGCTAAGTATATGAATAGAATCATATATTTAATGAGTGAGACCAGAATCACGCTAGCCCCACCCGCCAAAAGAACAAGGCTTGAATCATGTAGTTTACGTAAAAGTGGCTTTAAATGTAGGTCAATTTAGAGTATATGAAAATTTTTTACTGAACTTATGAAAACAATAAATTTGTTTAACATTCATCCAAATTCAGTGTGTTACACAAAGAGTTACATACGTTTAAGCTTCTATGAAAAGCTGTTTTACTGGCCAACAGTTTAAAATTGTACATATTTTTCCATTATAATATCTATTAATCCCGTGTAAAACTTAAAACTTTCTTTAAATTGTTTCATTAGGTTCACAAAACAAATTTTATTGCTGCAAATTTAATTTAGTGAAAACTTTTTTAACAAAATACCAATGGAAAGTTTATTGTAAAAACCTGGGAGGTCAACCTGAAAAATTGTCTTACTGATAACAAAAAAAGATCGAAACCAATGGTCCTCTTTCACTAAATGTTACTTTTTGCTCAAGTGTAAACAGCATTTTCCTTATTGTAAAAACTGCACTCAAAAAATATCACTTTAATTTGTTTAGTGTTAGTGTTGGCTAGAAAACAAACATCTGTTAATCAATACTTTGATCAGTGGTCAAAACCTAAAAAAATATTCAAAAATATTACACACAGTTAAAGATTGTTTGTTGAAAAGTCTCGTTAAAATGTATTGTATAGCTATTGCATTGACGTAAAAATGGGATTTTCCTTCGACAACCATTCCAATTCTTCGAAAATGAGGGAGTTGTGAATTTTACAAAAAAATTTTTATATTCTAATGGAAAATGTTTTAAACTGTCACAGAAGCTTAAATTCGTGGGACACACAACTTTATGTATATTTCTTACAAACTTTATTTTGTTTAACTAAAACTGGTGTGTCAAGAAACTTGCATTATATTGAATAATCCATATACGTGTGTGACGGCATTGTATCATCTCTGTTACAGATCAATAAACTATCGAAACTTGCATGCAAACACGTTGTTATATTAAACGCTTCCGCCTGTTTAAATGAACCGCCGAGGGGACGTGGTACCTCACATCATGCTTAGTTACGGCTCTGAACTTGTAAAAAACAACAGTAATAAATTACAACTAGCAAGAGATTGATAGAGGACGGCGGCAGTGTTCTTTGAATCTGGGTCAGCGGAATCCAGCCTTTGTAGTGAAGTGTGAACTGGTCCTCTCAACCTCACCCTTGCTGTTGGCTCTGTCAGGAACCAGACCTGCAACTGTTCCCACAGACATCTCAGTTTTCCTGGGTCGTGTCTCTTATATGATACTGTCATCATGTCTGAGCTGAGTGTTTTTTATTTATATCGTGTATCCTTTAATATAAAGTTCAAACAAGTTTTATACGCGTGATTTTTATTGTTTACTGATACATTTCCTGAATGAAAAACACTAATTCTCTTAATAGTATATGTGCCTACATTGACTTAAAACTCTGTGAATTTTGTGACAGATTAGTCTACTAAAAGTTAGACAGATTTTTGTTTCAAGTTTCTTTTTGACAAAGAAGGGTTTTGAGGAAAACTAATGGGGGGAAATGATTTTCCCGGACATCTGTAATCATTGGTATGAAAATCATAATTTCCTGAAGTGGATAAGCTAACCTAAGACATTACTACTATCTCGGTTAAAAATAAACAAATCTTACCAGAGCTTTGTGCCAAGTCAGGAATCACAACAAACAAGTTGTTTAACCTACTCTATGTTCACCATCTCTGAAACAATAACTAAATACATGTATCACTGAAACTATGGAAAATGCCTAAAAAATCCTGTTACCTTCAGAAGTTGTGCCAGATCTACCCTACAAATTTAATATATTATTTCGTACTTATAACGTATTATTAGTTATAATATTTAATGGAAAGAAGACACGGCCTTACAATATGGTTAGTATGTAAACCTGTAATGCGCTAAACAAAATAGCTTAGTCGCGGATAGGTTGTAGGATGTCTGTATTGATTTTACACTAATAATGACCAGTCTGATCGCAAAACAACCTCTTGTTATTGTTCAACAATAAAAAAATGAGTGTAATATGTTTATTACGATTTCAAACAAAATGTATCAAAAACTATCAAATTAAACATAAACTAGTGGATTATTGCTTGCACGTACAATCGCAGATGAACCAGATCACTTGCTTATGAGACAGTTATTACGCCGGAATGGTAGAATTTGGGGTACTCTCTTATATAATATTGCTTCGTTCTTATATAAAAATAAAATGTTAACTTTGAGATTACTTTGCCTCTTATGTATGTATGTATGTATGTATGATATATATATATATATATATATATATATATATATATATCTACATATATATGTATATATATACATCTACATATATATATACATATACATATATATATATACATATATATATATATATATATATACACACACTCATATATATAATATATATGTGTGTGTGTGTGTGGTGTGTGTGTTGTGTGTGTGTGTGTGTGTGTGTGTGTGTGTGTGTGGTGTTGTGTGTGTGTGTGTGTGTGTGTGTGTGTGAGAGAGTGTGTGTGTGTGTGCGTGTGTTGTGTGTGTGTGTGAGAGAGACAGAGAGAGAGAAAATTTCAATGAGCTAGATGGCCTGCCACGTAGGGGCGAGAAACTGAACTCGAAGGTTCATTGTTTTTTCTAAAACAATGAAAGATTTAGTACAATTCTCTAGCAAGATACCAGATTTCAGTAGGAAAGGCAGACACATATCCTTCCTATCGACATTAATATACTCCAATATCGACGATTATACTACTATTATTAATAGTGAATCAAAACCGCCGTTTTAGATTGACCTTGAGATTAGGTTTCAAATGCTTAAGTTTGGCTCTTAAAGTTGTCTCTGGATAATCTTTTAGAACTATTGGACATTATCACCAGGGATAATAAAATATTTAGTTTTATTTTTGACTATCACACATTTGAAACACAACAATGAACCACGTTTAGAGCTCCTTGCTTCACAACAATTGTGTTTCTGAAACGTAGTTTCTAGCGTGGTATTACATTATCTTATGTAATTATGTGACTTTGAATAGTACTATGTAAAATGTTACCTTATTATCAAGTTTCAAATGTAAGCGTTTTTATTAATCTTTAAAACTGATCTTATGTTTAACTGTTGTGTTCATAGATTAATGCAAATAAACACCCGAGTTATCTCTCTGGAGCAGGGACAATGGCAAGGGCGAAAGGCTAAATAAGGGATTCAAGGCCTCTCTGGACGTAATGTACTCGTACATGGCATAAGACTGTTGTGAAAAATTGTTTACAGAGTGTTCATATAAATTTTTACAAACTTAGTATGTAATTAAATAAATAAAAATTAGTAAAAACGGTCATCGTTACATGTGTTCCGTTTTTTGTTACTGATTCGTTATGTCATACTTTTTCGAAAACTATACGAACTAACAATACGATTAACAAGTACAAACTAGTTCTTTAAACTATTACTGTGTAATAATTGTCTGAAACTATTTTTAGTACAGTTAGAATATGTGTAATTCACAGTATATAATTAATGCGTTTTAAATCGTGTGAAATGGAAATCTATTAGGATGCTTAGTGAAATTCCGATGGGAAATTACACACCTCAAAACCGAGCACATGACATTGCACAGTTGCATCTCACCATTTGCATTATGCCAACTTTACACTACCTCTGCGATCTAAAAAAGTACGTAAAATCAAGATATTAAGGGTATGAAGAATGCCTAATAGAATGAGGAGTACACTTATAATATATAATACATGATGACATATTTTTACAACATTCACATAGCTGTTGACCTCATAACTAGCATACCAACTTCGTATGACGACTGCCTTCGGCTCGCTGGGGACTCTGCCACCAGGCACCTGACGGGGGTGTTGGCAAATTCGGGGATAAGAGAAATTATATATTTTACAATTCAAAGATGAGGTTTCCAAATGTCATGTTTCAAAGCTATATTCGTCCTCGAGAATCGTGCGGAATGTAATGCTTCCCTAATGTTCAGCTAAATGATGTGTGATATATAATAATAATCAATGCGTTTCGTAGAAACATTAACGTAATCTCGAGACCGAATCTAATCGGACAAATGTAGTAATATAACGAAGTAAATGAATGATTTAAACTATGAATTTGATAAGAATTTATATATGTGTCCCAGGCCCTTAAGTGCTGTGTTACAAAAATTAGGGGATAAGAATAATTTAGTAATTAGTTAAGTCCGAGATTAGACTTGCTAGGGAGTCAAAAGTAGACTGCAGTTTGTTTAATTTTCCAGATGTAATTTAAGTTTCAACCTTGAAGGCGTTTTGTGGCTTAACCGGTAGACATACGATAAAATGACTAGAAACTTTGTGTAGGATATTGAATTATAGTTCTGTCATTGGTCTGGTTTTCTTGGTACAGAGCTTGAGGAAAAGACTGCACTGGTCAGCTCTTCTGAATTTTGTATAGTAATTACAATTTATAATGTGATTGACACTTAGAGGCGTTATCTAGTGATTTGTAAATTCGGGTGTAAGTTGAATTTGGTGGTTAGTTGATTTCGGAGATGTGATTTACCAGGGAGTTAAAATTAGCAGACCTTGTTTTTTTATAATTTTCTGGATTTAACAATTGTTTTGATTTTGAGGGAGTTTTTGTCTTAACCGCTAGAGATAGGACAAACAGTGACAGCACATGGACGCTCAGCCAATTCTAGTTATGGGATAGTCCGTCAATGAACTATGTCTTAAGAATTTGAAATTAGATTTAAATGGCATGTTCATAGCTTAATTATAATTAGTTCTCAAATTTCGCGGACCAGTAAACTTCATTAATGCTGATCCAAATCCCTTGGAAGTACATATACGTCATCTGCACTATATATTTTGACATTTGGAGCGTTTTATGGTCTTAAGTAAGAATAATCTAAAAAATAGCAACAAGTTCTTTTTTGTCGATCTTATCATTGTCTAGTTAGTACAAATTTTAGATTTAAGCTACACTATTGATTCCAAAAACTAAACTCTCATGTACAAATATTTTAATTGTTGTCAAAAATAATTAAGATAGATCAAAAAGTCACTGAAGCTTTTTTGTTCATCAAAATCCAAATTTATAAACCAATAAATTAGTAAAATAGATTATGTCTAATAGATGGATATATAAAACTTTTAAGTAAAAGTATGTTTGGTAAAGAAATAAATATTTAATTTCGAAACAATTCATTATTTTATTTTTGAAAATAACAATAAAACGATATTGTCAATAAAAGTTACGTGACATAAATAAAAAATCTTATTTACATTAGTTTATAAGTTGGTTTCTAATCTTAAAACTTTAATTTTCATAATAGTATTATTGTAAAGGATAACTAAAATTAGCCATCATAAAAACTATTTTAGCAACTTTTCCCATCAATGTTATCAATGTTATGACAGGTGATATAAGTGTAGACAGCTTAAAGACGCATAGCAGGGAAACGTTTATTTTAAATGAGGGACTAAATACACACGTTCTTTATAAACTGTTCATTCCTGCCACAAGGATAACGTTTCAATCCTCAACTTCTATAGACAACATCACTAGTTGAAGCAGGTATATCTGACCACGCAGCCCAAATAACCAATGCACAGTTTTAAAAGACGCACCACTTCCCTCATGAACGTTATGCAGATAAAATTTAAAATATAAAACATCTATGCATAAGAGCTCTGCTAGATAAATGAGGACTGGAATCGAATGTACAATACTTCAAATGTTGATGATGTGGTCAATTTCTTAACAACGATTGAAATATCCATTTATGATACTTGTACACTGGTAACAAGGAATCTCGAGAAAACTCCAAAAAAACAAGACATTCCCTGTTAAAGAAGCACTTAATCTCAAGACAGACTACCCTACATGTCTTAGACATTAATGGAGTTAACCACATGCTTTACCAACACCTCAGAGTACTTCTGAATCACTTGATTCTGGGCCAGAGTTAACATTACTTGTTGTTTTATTAGTGTTGGGTACCCTTGCTGAGTTGTTGGGGATACTTTATTTGCACACAAACTGCTTATTTTGGGCTAAAGCTAGCATATCGGACATAAAAGGTATCTACTCCATGCTAATGGGTAAATTCGGTACATAAAAGGTTGACGATTTGGTTGAATCTCCATGGAAGGCTGGACCTGCTATGAAAAAAATCCTTTTGCAACTAATTTAGTTATTGTAGACACTTGAACATTTTTTAATACATTTATCCTTGCGATTTTAATTTGTTTTGATACGACGAATGCTGTAAAGAATCTTCGATGGAAGTTTCTTGTGTTGCTGTCACATTCTTGCGGTCCACAAGAAGTGACATAATTAAGTGTAGATTGTGAGTTAATATTACAGGTTGAGTTTGATCCTGAATCGCTTAAGCATGCACCTGAGCATGCTGATGTTGGAAATGCATTAATGACTTTATCCTAATGAGTTTGATGGCCATTAGGTGATTTTGGATGATATTGCGCAAGACCTGGACTCTGGCTTGTCAATGGAGGATTGAATACAGCATATCCTGGAGGAACGCCTGCAGAACAAGAGAGGTTGGCTTGTAGCAAGTTTCAAGGCTTACAATTGCCTCCAAGCAGGCATCTCGGAAGTCTGTAGGAATTTTCTTACAGTGACTTGTTGTCCAAACATATGTATGCTGATGTTTAGTGACTAATTAGATGTTTTTGTGTGTAATTCTGACACTTTCACAGACCGGTGTGGGCTATAGCAGTCGCATGATTGGATTGGAGATCACCGATGGTTATTTTCGAATAAAAGCAGTTGTTAAAGTATAAAAAATATGTTTAAGCAGATATACTATTTTTCAGTCTGTATCGTTGCTTTCACGGTGAGCAGAACTTGATGTACATTTTTCAGCTCATTCTTCTTTACCATTTCCATATTCTTCATTCTAAACCGAAAAAATATAAAATAATCATTAAACACATCTTCAGTAGTTTTCTGTAACCCAGCAGAGTACAAACCTAACACAAATTGTGGTACATAGCATAGTAGTAGTATAATAGTATATAATAGTAATCCTTTCAAGTGTAATTGTTTTTATATCAATATACAAGGTGGATTATGTCAAGGTTCCACTAGGAGGACTGAGTGTTTTATATTTTTCACTTTTATTAAAATAGTACACTAAAAATATTCAATTCAGTTATTTAGAAAACTAAAAACTTACAATATAAAACAACTGTATTCACAATTAATTTTGTATGGTTTGACAATGAATACGTGATTTTTTTCATAAATGTAGCTCAATGTAATATGTTTTATATTTTAGTCAGCTAACAAATTTTTTCAATATAATTAACTGTAATTTTTGAAAATATTCTATACCTTTTAAGTGATTGCCACACATCGATAACCCTTTTTATATGTGAATCTGATTTAAAAAAATAAAATAAAGAAATGCATATTTATTTTTGTAAAAAAGTAGCACAGAAATTATATTAACCTCCGTTCTTGAATAAAATAGACCGACTTGGATGTTCAGTTCATATTCCTTATAATTTAGTTTGGGATGATATTTATGCTTTTATATTTTAATTCGTAATTTAATTTGTAATTATTTTTTTATATGACTCCATTTGTCCAAGAACCATGCAAACAGTAAATTTTAAAGTTATTGAAAAGTATTTAGCAAAATATTTAAAATTGATTATTATCTAAAAACTCAATTATAAACTTGTTTTATGCATTTTAACAAGGATTCATTAATTTTGAAAGAATGGTATGTATGGTCTACATAAATTGGGGTTTTCTGATAATTTATTAATTACATAATTCTATTAGTAAACAGAGATGTCTAAATAAACGTGATTTAAATAAATTTTAAACCTCGTCTTGTTTGACCAGATAGGCAGGCGATGACGCATGATTGAATTGGAGATCACCAATCGTCACTGGTGGTTCATGTCGAATAAAAAACGTTTACATCAATCTGAAAAATCTATGCTAGCAGAAAAAAGTTTTTTTGAGTGTCGTTACTTGGACGTTCAACATCACACTGAACTGAACTTTATGTGGATTTTCAGCCCATTCCTCTTTACCATTGGTTGTTAGTCACTTCCATATTCATCATTATAAACCTAAAAAATATACAATGATATTAATTAAGTACAGCAGTGTTCAGTAGTTGTCTCTGATCTGTAGTGTACCCTCTGGCATGTCCAGCAATATAAAGTCTGGTGTGAGTGTATTAGCTGTACGTTCTCATGTCTCCCGTAATAGCATCACGCCTGTCAAGTATAATAGTTTATATAATACAGAAA